>NC_091734.1:11416762-11717497 GCF_030179905.1 Drosophila bipectinata
AGACTACAGTAAAGCCCTGTTATCAGACCTACGGCGAGGAAGCCACATATGAGAAGGAGGCGTCCCAGGAGGAGTCCCAAGAGGAGTCCGAGGAGCAGGAGGAGACTGCCACTGAGAAGTCGTACCAGAACAGTCGGTATCCAAAGCCCACATACTACGACCTCCGCGAGGAGGAGTCAGATGACGGAGTTCGCTACTTCACCTGAAAGCTTTAATGAACGGACTGCTGCTTATTTATTTATTACCTTTTTCTTTCTTTTTTTGTTTTTAAAAACCACCTTTACATAATTACATTTTTAATAAATATAATTAAAATTCAAATATGTTGTAGCTCTATGCCATCGGCTGCGGGTTTGGGTTTCGGTTTCGGTTTCGTCTTCGCATATCATTTGCATATAAATTGAATTTGGTTTCTTGCCTAGAATTCGTGTAGACAGCCAATATTTTATACATTTTATTTTCCCCACAAAACCCACCAAGCCCACCACCTACCCACCAGCCACAGACATATCCTTTTCCCCGTATTCTGCGTATCCTGTCGCCGACACTTCATCCAAACTGTCAGCTGTTCGGTGACATATTGCACCCATTATTTGCATAAAAGGAGGCCAAGGATACAGCCCCCCAATCGAAAAATTCCAGCTCAGATCAAATATTATTCATCTGCCATTGAAACCTGTGTTTTTTCACTAATTGCTTTCAACTACAAACGTATATATATATATATATGTATGCATTTTTTTTTTATATTTTTAAGCAACCACTTATTGGCATAATCCCCTTCCATTAGCTCCGATTCCATATGCATTACGATTTCATATCATTCGCATCGTTTTTAAAGCCATTTACGATGAACAATTAAAAATGGAAACACCTTGTAATGCAAACATTTACAAAAGTAAATATTACAGTTCGTATTCGAATATTTTCCAAAAAGGTATACTTTTATTTTATGGTTTTTAATGTTTTATACAAAAATTTGTATAGGGCTTGGCATGAAAGGATTTATTTGTAATTGATTTTTATCTCAATAAAATAAATTACCTGTGTCTTTAGAATTATCTCCTCCTAAGCTGTTAAGCTAAATTTTCACGCTCATATATATTTAACATCAAGCATTTTAAAAGTGATTTAATTGGACAGATTTAGATTAGTATTTAAAAAAAAAAAAGTGGTTATAATACCCGGTGCTTACTTTACTTTCTTAATAAAAGCCTTAGGAATTCTCCCTTTAACGTCTTAATAACATTTTAAAGATTAAAATACTTACAATTACATATAAAAAATTGAAACTTTTAAATAATAATTTATAAATCAATTTCTGTAAGAAGTAACTCATACTACTCTGCCCTAAAAATTCCTACTACCACACTTTATTTTCCAGCCACTTGCCATATGTATGAGCTTCAATATCTGTATCTGAGAGCAGGACATGGAAATGCTTTCCACAAAGTCCTGTCAATTGGGGCAGAGATGCGTTGCAACATTTTCGACGGGAAAAGGGAACAAAAAGACCACACACACCTGAAAAATTCTCTTTCTAAAAACAGAGTTTATACCGGCAGCTAATGGTAATCATGATAATAATTCGTGTTTTTGTTTGTTTTTTTTTGGGCCACTGATGCTGAAGCAGCAAACATTTTGGGCCAAAAGCATTTCATGGTTTGTAACCACTCTCTCCTCTGCAGCCGCCTCCTTTATTCAGAAGGATCTGTTTGCGTTTGCTGATTCACCTGCGAAATTTTGTGGCATGCCATAAAATGTTGATTTATCCATTGAGTCGCACAGAGTGCAATTAAATAGCCAGTGCTTACTCGGCGGCGCCACTCACTTTTACTTCGATACCCAGGCTATCGATCTATTGCATTACAATTTCATTACAAATATCGCATGAAGGGCTCTTGACTTTTGTGGTTTTTTAATATACTTCTATATTTGAAAGGGATTTAATTTATTTTTTAGACCTAATTCTTGTTGAAACTTTTACCTCTAAACTTTATTTATGACCTCCATTTGAAGTAAAGTCTTATTACTGGATGTCCTGAGAGAGTTATCCCCTGGATAGTCCCCAGGATAATCATTGATTGGAGGGCCAAACTACTATGATTATTTTCGAATTGTGATTATCGATGCCTTGCCTCCCCCAGAGACCTAAACAGGACTTTCCTAAGGAGGAGGGGTCAGTTGTCTTGTAATTGCAGTGGACAAAAACGAGAAAGAAAGTTTGTTTATCCTTTTTGGCGAAAAGTTTTCCTTTCGGTTTCGGTTTCGGTTTTTCCTTTAACTTTTCTTCTACTTTCTTCCTTTATACTTTTCTTATTTTTTTTTGATAGCCCAATTTCTTTCATTGCCCCGCCAAAGTTCCTGGTGGGGGATGGGGGGTCAATCTTGTTAATTTCAGCTCAGCGGATGAGCTCCCTCCCACCCCTTCGAAGTCAACTCCCCGTCGGTTTGGATATACAATATATATTGTATTTTCCCAACCATTTGTCTGACTGTCTGTCCTTCTTTCTTTCTCAATTTTTTTTGGGGTTATGCACGCATTGGGTGGTGTCTTTTTTGGGGTTTTCCTCTGCGGCATGGGGCATGGGGAATGGAGCATTGGAGTTGGCCTTCCCTTGCCCCCCTGTAATCGCAATTAAGATAATCAAAAAAGTTTTGACAGTGGACTGTCAGAAGGCTTCGTTTTTACTTTCCTCCCCCGAACCGCAAAACTTTTCCGTCTATCCTTCAGTCTTCAGACGGGCGAGTGTCTTGAACTTGAAACCAATAATTAATGCAACCAAAAATGAAATCTTACCAGTACCTTGAAATCTATTTTGCAGTTTGTTAAATATATTCACGAAAGTTTTCTTGGCCTTGGGTTTTGAATTTTTTATTAGAAGCTTATGATTATTTAATTTATTTTATTTCTACGCTATAATTCTAAATTTCATACTTTAAAAGTATGAAGTCCTTAAAAGTGGCCATGGATACTTGCATATACATATGTATGTAGGCTGAAATTTATGCAAGAACTGCAAGAAAAACTGCAGTAAATACTTACATATACATATGTAGGCTGAAATTAATGAAAGAACTTATTTAAACCCTTAAAGGGGGTTTTTACCTTCTAAAGTCCAAAGTATTGTATTCAAAAATACTCCCAAAATTTTAAGTCGAAATATGTTAAAGTTTTCGGCCATTGGTGGTGGCGGGTCAAGAGTGTTTTAATTTTCAAACTCGTTTTTCTCAAAACCATGTTTTTCGTTCCGGGAGGTTCCGTGATACCAGAACCGTTTAAAAATATAGAAAATTATTTATTTAGATTTTTCTACAGACTACGACTATGACTCTACGACTTTCACCATGATGACGAGTCCCCGCCGACACGCCACCATTATTGGGTAACCCAACAAGGTAGAAACCCCTCTTATGTTTTGTGACCCATTTGATATATTCATACATATGTATACGTGTATATACATATTTGATACATATATCTGATATTTCATTTTATAATTCATTTTTAGAATTAATATACAATTTAAAAAACATATTGACGAGGTAAAATAACGATGATGGACCCGCAAGCTACGCCCAAAATATCTGATGTCCACTTTTGTGACGAAAATAGCAATATTGGTATATACAACTGCACATTAAAAATTATTATTACACTATTATTTATATGTTTAGTGCAGGTGCCGAATAATAATAGTTTTTACTGTGTATTTAGTTGAATATACATACCTATCTCTGTTAGTTTTGTGTATATACTTGGGCTAAACATAGGATCTGTAAGATGTTTAAGCCTGCGCTCTTCAAAAGCACAAACAATGGAGCTTTTCCGATCTTTCAGTTATATGGTAGCTAGAGAATAAAGTCGGCAGATCCTTATAATATTGGGTATGTTATTGGGTATTTTGCCAAAACTAGAATTCACAGAATCCCAACTCTGTAGCTGCAATCAAGAAATATAATTATTTTCAGTGCAATAATTGATCAGTCTAATAATAATTTTCTTTAAACCATTATTTATTTAGGGCTTTGTAAAAAAAACTGGATCTGCATAGTTCTTCGTCCTAATTGTCTGGCACCTGAGAGGCTACCCACTGCTCCCATGTTGGTTTCCGATTCTTGGTCGAAGATGATGCTTGATCCTGGCCAGTCTCAGCGTTGTCTCCACTGATGTGGGAATTGCCACATTCGGAGCAGATGCACGCCACTCCTATAAAGCCAACCTTCTTTTGCACCTTTTCTTCCTTTTTCTTGCCGCTGCCGCTGCCGTTGTCGTTGTCTTCCTCCTTGTCCTTGGAGTCCTCCTGAAAGTTATTGGACCTCTCTCGTTGCCTGCGTCGCTCCTCTATCTCTAGTTCGGTATCATGGGGAGTATAGTTTCGCCACGGACGCCGATACACCAAAACTTCACTAGGCGATGCAGCGGTCTGCAAGTTTCCGTAAATACGATTCAAACGGGCTTCGATGTCGCTCGGATCGATGCCCACACCTTTTGGACGCCTCTGCTGACCCCTGTTGGACTTATTATAGGAGTTTCGCTTGTTCATAGTGAAGGAAAGTTATGATGAAAAAAAACTTATTAGCTTGGAATCCGGCAGGCGAATGAGAAAAATCGTAAAGTATTTTGCAACACTTGACAGAAACTTTTAACATATGTGGCAGCTTTGTTTTGGTATATTATCGGCTAAAGGGGGGTTATCGTCGTTTTTAGTGAATTTTAATTGTGACAGAGGCACGAAACGATGACTATATGAGACCTGAAAAGCAGTTTCAACCATAAGTGTGGTCCAAAGTATTGGTAGAAATTAAATACTAGCACACCATTACTTAATTAAAGATGATACGATAGTTACTATCGTATTTTATTGTTCTGTTAGGTATTTTCCAACACAAATTTTCACATACATAGGCAGCTTTGTGTTTTGTATATGTTGTTTGGTTAAAGGTGGGTTATCCTCGTTTTTAGTGAATTTAACTCATTACTGAGGCACGGCACGATGACTATATCATACCTGGTTCCGATCCCGCACTATTAATTTCTTATTGGAAAGCAGTTTACGCTATAAATGTGGTTCAAAGTATTGGTGTAAATTTAATACTTGCACACCATTACTTTTTCAAAGACGATACGATAGTTTCTACGATATTTTAGGTGTTTTAATGTTTAGAATTGCAAATTTTAAATCGAAATTTGAAAAACGCAAAAACAAATATAAAATATTTTATCTTTTTAATACTTTATATTCCAAGACCAATTGTTTATTTTAAAAGTTATCCACATTGCTTATATTTATTTCCTAGCTTGGATTATTTTTGTTTAAGCAAGCTTGTGTCCAAGTTGTGTATTTGTTTCCTCTATTCTGTGGCAAGCCGCAACGTATGGTGCAAGTTTTTGCGGCATCTTTGAGCTGTCTGATTACAAATCCAGTGCCAGATCCCACTCGCTTTTTCATCAACTTTTTTTGGCCTGGTCAAGACGGCTGACAAAGTTTTCAGGGTTGCCGGCTGTTTTCCGATGGTGGAGTCACTAGGGCTGTCAGCCTGACTTTCTGTTATTGCACACTTTGCGGCTATTATTTCAAGTCTTTTTTGATTTTTCCTTTTTTTTGTAGAGAACTGCAGTTCAAGTTGGAATGGAGGAAGCTCTGCAGTCAAAGTTATATTACTTTGGATGGCCGGAAATTGGTTTACAGCTTATGGCCATAATGACGATAAACATCATAATGATCATCTAATACAAACTACTACATTTTTGGAAACTTTTTTCAAAATTGAATGACCATCAAAACGGGAAACAAGACAGGTGAAAATTCGCCTGCCACGGAAATGCCAATTTAGTTGGCCAAACAAAGCAACATCCGACATGCGGATGTGTGCGAATGTGTGTGGATGTGTGCGGATATTTGTGCGGAAAACGGCAAACGAAATGAAAAGCCCTCGAAAATTGTGGGTCGGTTGGGCGAAAGGGAAAGTGCCAGGAAAAGTGGTGTCGACCCAACTCACAGGCAATGGAAAGAGACAGGCGCCGAGACAATCTACAGACATTCAAAAAATTACCAAAAAAAAAAAGGGGAGAGAGACGGCAGATAGCAACGAATGAGAGGGAGATAATGGGGGCTACGACACAAGTTTTTCTATGGGGATACTAGACAAAAGAAAATCTTTAAAAAAATGGAAATAAGACCAATATGAATCTGGTCGGTGCAACTTTTAGACTCTTTATTTTATTATAATAGTGTTTAATAAAAATATTCATATAATCCCAAACTAATTCCAAGTTTTGTTAATTTTATTATATTTTAGAGGACATTTAAAGTAGAGAATATTATTTTGAAAATCTCTCCCATCAACAAAAGTTATGATCTATTTATAAGCCATAAAAATTAATAGCATATTCATAACTTTCTTTAAAAAAGTTCTCTAAAAAAATTTAATTTATTTTGGCAAGACCAAATAGTTGTCTTGGCCAACCAATCTGGGCAGCCGAAGGACCCTCAAGACTCCAAGGATGCATGTCGAAGGGAACGAATTGGAAACGGAACAGCTTGGGGTCAGACTGCACGTTTGCCGCATAATTTATGCAAAACTAAAATTTCCACTTGAGCATTTCATTTCCATCTCAACAGAATCTTATCTCATTCCGCCGGCAATTAAATGGAACACAAATTTTGGAGTCTGTCCGCTTGTCCGCCTGTCTGGTGTCCGTGGCAGGAGGTCGATGTCCGTGTGTCTAGTGTCCTGAGTCGTGAGCCCTGAACAGACAGTACTTGGCATTATTTATGGCTTCCTTTTTGTGCTCTTTGTTGCCTTGTTTTCGTCTCAAGAGGAGTTTTCAAAATTGGGTTTCGGGTCGGGTTTGGGTTTGGGTTTGTGGTTTGAAAATCAGGGGGTTGGCTCAGGGGCTCAAGGATATATATAAGGATTAAGGTTATGGGTTATAAGGAGGGTTTCAGGCATGCACAATTCAAATTGCAATTAATAAGGACCCCTCTGAAAGAAATCGCTTGGGTCAACAGGATTTTCTTTTCTATTTTTGTTTCGGAGCATGATGGTTCAATTCGGTTTCCCTTTCGCTTTTCCACTTTCCCTGCTTACCCGGCTTTCATTTCCATTTTCGTTGGCAAACAAATTAAGCAAAGTTAATAACGAAATCTTGTTTTCAGCATAAACAACAAATATGCAAATGACTTTATAACATTCAACATTCAATGAGTGCACGAGACCAGAAGCATGGAAGGCATGGAAAACATGCTGATGGAGCAGACAACTTCAGTTTTTTGGGTGGCATGGGGTGGCATTGGTGACTTGGATGGCATGGACGGCATGGATGGGTTTGGGGTGGTCCTTTTCCCAATCACCCAGCAACAGGCCGACACTGGGTGGAAAATTACAAGGCGGGGGTGCATAATTATCGAAATGAGAGCGAAAGGAAGCGAAAGGACATTTGCATAGATTTGATTCAACTTCAGCTTGGGTCATCTCCAGAAATGAATCTATTTTCCATAACAAAGTCGAATAGTTAGGAAAATGAAAATCAAGCCCATTGATTTAAGGGGGGTGTCTATAAAAAATAATAATGAGATTAAAAAACACGAAACACGGAATTTACATGATTACTTGGGCATTTCAAGTAGATTATTTTGGATTTGCTTATGGTTTTAGAGGTGTACTTAATCAAGACATGTTTAATGATAAAAGGACAAAGGAAAGCTAACTTCGGGTGGATCCAAGGTTTATATACCCTTGCAGCTGAGATCGTTATGAGAATTCTACAATATTATAAAACCTATTTATTTAAATAAACAAACAACCTCTTGACGAGGTAAAATAAAGGCAGGTATAGGTATATAAAACACAATAAAAACTATTCTAACACGGCACTAGACTGCATGCACGTTCCAACTAAGAAACGTTTTTAAAGTTGCATATATACATAAGATCTGTAGGAAATTATAGCCTTCTATCTATAAAAACACGGTACTTGGGATTTTTCCGATCTTTTAGTTATATGGCTGTTATAGAATATAGTCGGAATACAAACACAGAATCCACAGAATCCCAACTCTCTCTAATCAATAAATATAATCAGTCTAATAATTATGATTTTTTTGAAATCATTATTTATTTAGGACTCTGTTAAGAAAATTAGTCTTTATAGACCTTCGTCCTTATCGTCTGGCAGCGGCAAGTCCCTCAACTCCTCCCATGTTAGTTCACGATTCTTGACCGAAGTGGATGCTTGATCCTGACCAGCCTCAGCGTTGTCTCCACTGATGTGGGAATTGCCACAATCGGAGCAGATGCACGGCACTCCTACAAAGCGAACCTTTTTCTTAATCTTTTCGGCCACTTTCTTGCTGCTGCCGCTGCCGCTGGCGTTGGCGTTGGCGTTGTCTTCCTCCTTTTTCTTCTCCTTTCCATGATCGTCCCTGGAGTCCTCCAGAGAGTTATTGGGTGCGCTTGGTTGCGGGAAACGCCATTGCTCGTTTAGCCTGCGCTGCTCTTCTATCTCCAGTTCAGTTAACGGCGGCATAAAAGGCCGCCACGGACGTCGAAGCACCCTAACTTCACTAGGCGATGCAGCGGTCTGCAAGTTTCCGTAAATACGATTCAAACGGGCGTTGATGTCCTTCGGATCGGTGCCAAAAACATTTGGACGCCCTGGCTGACCCTCGTTGGAGTTATTATTAGAGTTTTCCTTGTTCATTTTGGAGCAAATTTTTGATGAAAAAAACTTATTAGGTTGGAATCCGTCAGACGAATGAGAAAAATCTTAAAGTATTTTCCCACACTTGACATATTTTGACACCTCCAAATTGGCACATTTTGTGTCCAACTTCGTTTTTTGGTATATTTTAGGCTTAAATGGGGTTTTCCTTTTTTTTAGTGAATTTAACTCGTTACTGAGGCACGAAACGATGACTATATGATACCTGGTTCCGATCCCCCACTATTACTTTCTTATTGAAAAGCAGATTTAACCATAAATTTGGTTCAAAGTATTGGTGTTAATTTAATACTAGCACACCATGACTTTTTCAAAGACGATACGATAGTTTCTACGGTATTTTAGGTATTTTAGGTGTTTTAATGTTCAGCATTGCCAATTTGAAATCTAAATTTAAAAACGCCTGCCACCCGCCCAACCGAAAGGTCTTATGTGTTTTGTACTAATGTGTCACATAAGCTCAGCTTATGTGAGCTGAGCTAAAGTTGATGCTAATTTTAAATTTATTTAATAAACCTTACAAAATATTAAAGAAACACTTCAATAAATATGTACGAACACGAAAAATGAATGTTACAAGCCTTGGATATCATTAGAAATTAACAAACTGAAAATAGCGTTTTTAGAAGATAGCTTGTATCATATAAGACACCTTGTTTTCTTTAAAATTAAACAAACTTTTTGAATATGCTTTAAAATCACTTTTCATTTCACTTGAAAAAACTATGAAAATTCACCTGCTTTTTGATGAGTTTCTCTCACCTGTTTCGGATTGATAAACGAATTTTGATCGAAGAGGAAAACTCTTTGATTCCGCTGCCAGTAACTGCCAGAAACTGTGACCAAACAATTTTCCATTGATGGAAAACTCATTTTTCCCCCATTCCCGTTCCCTATATTTTTTTTTTTGCCGCCAACATACCTGCACAAATATGAGAGAAATATTTATATTTTGGTTTATATTTAAATGCATGTATGCGATGACCCACCGCCCCCATACTACTCCCCTTTGCATAATCTGATTTAATCCAGTGGGGAGAAGTGAGGTAAATCCTGGCTTGTACCTCCACTATAGCCCCCGGATCCATCCATTCAGTCAGTCAAGTGTAAAATTAAAAAATGTCAGCAGGAAATTCCTTTGGCGGATGCTTCAATGTTGCGCATTTCGTGTCGCATTCATACACCCCCTCTTGGTCCTTTTTGGACCCCCCCCCTTGTTACCTGCACCTCTGTGTCTCTTATTTTATTTTTTTTTTGTTGGACAAAAGTTGTGGCAATTAGCGGGCGGCTTTGGCAGTTGGCCAGGCTAACAAAAGAAAGCCCTCGAATTGTCCACTTTCAGTTTACGCATGAAGTGAGGCATTCTTTTCGACCGAAAACTCCCCAAAGGACTCACCCAAAAAAAATCTCCCCAGGATATGCCTGGATGGTCAGGTAAGACCCTAAATCTTAAAGTGAATCTCGGCTATTTGTCAGATTTCTAGGCCGGCGTGACGAAAATTGCCGGTGAAGTGCACTCGTCACGAAAATTCAATTGAAATTTGGCAACAGTTTCTGTTTGAAAAGCAAATGAAAACAAATAAAATTATGCAAATCAAATTGAAAGTAAAAGCAACCCCACATATAGTCTATATATATTATATATATATTTTTTTATATCCCTAGGGATATGGGGCTGTCTTTTTGGCCGGCATTCTTATCAAATTACGTAACAGGCCGCAGACTTTGTCTCAAATAACATCAGTCGCCATGGACGGGGGAGAGTTCCTTTCTTTTTTTGGGGGGATTCAGTGCATTCTGGGGGTGACATTTCCGGCATATGAAGGGGGATGGAAAATACACCCCCTCACACACACACTCGCTTTGTTGTCCACATACGCGACTTACAAGAGATTCCAAAAGACCGATAGCTGCGGTCGCATTTTCTCCCTTTTTTTTTTAGCATTTTTTGTCTGGCTGCTGCTTTTTAATTTCCAAAAGATTCTCAAATGCAAATCATGTCAATCGATTGGGGGACGATGGCAAATTCCTTATCCGATCTTCAATGAAAACCACTTTAAAGGCATTATGTTTTATTGGCAATTGGGCAATTTTGGAAAGCCTCAAATCTAGGCCAAAATCTATTGTGGTCTATCTTTGTCTATATTTAATAATGGTATTTGTTGTTTTTCTTTTATCAAATCTTAGATGTCAGTTGAAATTTGTTTCTATAATTTTT
Source organism: Drosophila bipectinata (assembly GCF_030179905.1). NCBI lineage: Eukaryota > Metazoa > Arthropoda > Insecta > Diptera > Drosophilidae > Drosophila > Drosophila bipectinata. The sequence goes on from NC_091734.1 coordinate 11,427,709, forward strand.
AGTAACTTAATTTGTTAAGTTATTGTGTTAAAGTACAATTATCTTGCCTACTTTTTGGCACTTTGGAAACAAGTCACAGAAGCGAGTTGGTAAGGAACATCATAAAAAGAGCCAGTAGTTTTCTTAAAAGAAGTAACTTAAATGGAAGTACCTAATATTCTACTTTTTTTTTAAAATAAGCCTTTTAAAAAAAAAACTTAAAAATAAACCAAATTATTATTTAGGAATTGTAAGCCCTTGTTTTATGTTTTTGTTCTACATAGTCTAGTCTCTGAGGGTGTTGTTTTGTAGACCCATGAACACATCCCCCGTATCCCCTTGCCGGGAATGATGATTTATCGGACAAACTGCCGGAAAAGGACTGGGTCCCGGACACAACATGCAACAAATCCACTCAGCACCGTCATAATTTTCAATTCCTATGCCCCCTCAGAATATTAATATCGATTGTGGCCCGCAACCAACCGACATAAACATAACGCTTAAAATGTTACAATTTTCTTCTTTTTTTTTGGTTTGTTGCAAAAATGAGAAAAAAAATGAAACACATAACAATAAAAATTTTACGCCTCCTGGGAAAGTTGGAGTGAGCATTTGTTTGGTGGCTTTTGGTGGTTCAGTGGGTGATGCTCAAGGTTTTACCCCTTTTTCTTAGGGAGAAAGTGAGGGATCCAAAAACAGAAGCTATACTACATAAATAGAAACAACCCCTTGTCATTTTAGACACAATTTAAGGAAGCGTAAAGCTGCAAATTGCTCTCGGACAGAATCCACAATCCGGAAATTCAGAAGCTTCGCAATAAATTCAACTAGCACGATTTTTTTTCCGGCTTTGAGACTCCGGTTAATGCACTTGCGGATCCGGATGCGGATGTGGGTGCGGATGTGGCAGCGAGAGGGTGGACACGCTGACGACATTGTCTCATTGTCACGCTTTGCCAGACTCTGCATAATAAGATGACAATAAAGCGAAGAGCATCCAACAAACAAGGAGATACACTACAAGAAAATTATGAAAATAATTATAATTTATAGACAAATTTAATAAGGGATAATAATAGGGAATAAGGAACTTTGAAAAATAATATAAAACAAGACCTTTTTACTCTCTTGAGATTGGGAATTTATTTCTTAATTGTATGATACCCAGTACTTATCCTTTTGGCTTAAATTTGAATTTTTAATGTTATTTTTTATCGAAAAATTTTGAAACAAAATAATATAACCGTTCCCGATTTCATATATATGATACCTGTTAGTTATTCTACCGTTTTGTGCCTACAAAATAATGTTTTCTGATCTAAGCTTCTGAAAAACAGGTTATTTTTGGGTATTAAGGTTTAAATATATAGAAATTATATGAAAGCTATATAAGGTCAGATAATATGAATATAATCACTACAAAAAACACCAATATGTTTTGTGATAAAGTATTGAAAGTATTTCTTGCAGTGCCCCCATCGAGAACCACCCTAGACATGAACTTTGAGCTGAAAGTTGCGCCAGCATTGATGTTGCCAAGTCAACTTCCTTAGCCGAAAGTCAATTTATCATAATTTAAAATATATTTGACTAAGCTTACCCGCCCGCCTTGTTCTCAGTACTCAGTTCCGTTCCATTTTTATGCAGGCTACTCCAGCCCTTGCTCCATGCCCCTGCCCCTGGCTGCCACATTAAAGCTGCAACTCACGGACACGAACTCCATGCCACATCCTCCATCCTCCGCTCCACCAGACGACGCCAGACGACGGGTAATCGTATTAGTTGCACATTTTATAGCCCTGACAGGGCGCCAGTTTCACCCATCAGGCCATCAGGCCCATCTGCCACGCCCCCTTTCGGGCCATACAACCCTACAGCCCAACAGCCCTCCAGCCCACGGGAGTTACGGATTTTGTTTGTGCTGACATGACTCGAACCCGAGCCCCAGCCCGAACCCGAACCCGAACTCGATTGAAATCCATGCTTAACATGTTGTAATTGCACTCGTCGAGTGGTCTCTCCCCTTGGACATTTCGGGATTAGTATCCTCCACGGTCCTTTTGTAATGGAACAGGTTGAGAATTATAAGCAGGTGATAATATAATAATACAACAAAATTAAGAAATACATTGTACAGGACTTTTGAAGTTGGGAGAGGTTTTTAAGGTATGAAAGAAAAATAAAAAAAAACTTAAATCATAGAAAGGATATAGAAAGGCCAAAATATTTATTTTTTAAAAAATTTTTGGAGAATCTATTTACTGATTGTGGGCCAGTTTAGAAAAGGAATGTTATTTCTGAATCAACACCTTATAATTCTTATTGTAAGCCCTAAAAATTGTAAGCCCTTTTTTTATTAAAATCGTGCGAGTGCTCCTTTTTAAAAAATACGATATGAAATTTCTTTCAATTTTTTTTGCTAGGTTTTTAATAAACATCATACTATAAATATAACTCGAAATTCTTAGATAGGGAAGGTATAACCTTTTTGAATCTGTCAAGTATAACGAAAGTTATACACATTTTTTTAACACTTAATATACAAAAATTAAACCACTTAAACGTATTTTTTTTCAGGTAATTCCATATTTTATACACTTTTTAATTTTCTATCTTAGATAACTTAGAAGATCGACTTCTAACTTCTATTCTATCTATTTGATAACGAAGAAGCATTTATGAATCAGAGTTTCAATCCGCTTTTGTCTGCATCCAAGAATGATAAACTTAAAATTGTTTTTTCGATATTAAATGTAAGGAAATCCTTTATTCTAAATTGTTAAAAAAAGCAGTATTTTTGCGTAGATTGATTTTCCAGATCATTCGTTTAAGATAAAAGGGTACTGAAGTCCTTATTCTTAAATATGTCTGTGGTAATCCGTTCTGGAACTGGTTTCAAATTGAATGAAACGATTAAATGAAAATAATAGCAAAAACTCATATTTTGGCCAACTGTCTTCTTCCCATGATCTTAACTTGGGCAATACCAATTGTTTCTAATACCTAGCTAGCCTAGTTGCTTCTTTTTGTTTCCCCAGAGCCCTCCTGGGCCTCCGTTTTACTTTCTCCCAAAAGGACTCGTCATTAATCTTCCACAGGAATGGTAAAAAAAAAGGATAAAATAGTGAAAGGAGTAAGCAAACTGAGGAAAAGATAGCAAATACAAAAAGCATCAAATAAGAACAAATAAATAAGAACAACAAGTAGGAGAAGCGCTGAAAACAGTTTCAGAAATCTGCTTCCTTTTATGTTTTTGTTTTTATTTTTATTATTTTTTTTTTGCTTGGGGGATAAAAAAGAAGCGGGCCAGAAACAGAAAACAAAACGAAATAAATTTAAATCTTCTTTACAAGCAAAATCTAATAAAAATCCATTTCATTTGATGGCAGGGGAGCAGTGGAAAGCAAAGAAAAAGCAACAGCAGCTGATGCGCCCGGAAAATGGATTACAGCAATTTGCTTTGTTGCACAAACAGCCGCCTCCATGCCACGCCCCCCCTCTACCAGCTACCGCTCCTTCATGCCACGCCCCTTTTCCCGCTGGGATAAATATAAATGCTGACACCAAAAGTCTACGCTTAGCTGCATTTTTATGCAACAATTCTGGCATTTTTTTTGCATTCTTTCTCAAGGGAAGTTTGGGTCTTTTTTCAGAAAATTTTCTACAAGTTTGAAGCATAAGTAAGATAATAGGTAAAATCTTTATAAAATAATACTTAATATTGAAGTATTTTATGGGATTATTTTGATTTTAAAAAATTCTTAATAATTTATAAATCAATTCTTTACATAAATCAAAAAGTAGTTATATTCAACGGACTTATGCGTGGAGCAAGGAGGATAACAAATAGATCTATTTATAAGCTAAAATTTTAGAATTATAAAGGCCATTATGACGAAACTTTAAAGCCAAAGTTAAAGCCTCTATAGAAGCCCTACTATAAGCCCTTTCTGATGATATCTAAACAAGTGGCAGCAACTTGTGGCAGGGATCAGTTTGCTGTTAATAGTGGCAAGTTGACAATATTGAAATCGCCAAGTGACACTTGCTGGGATGTCCTTTTGCCCCAAAAGGATAACGCTTTTGTTCGAATTCCAGCGGATAAGCAACTATCAATGGAGTCCTGAATTTACATAATCAACAAATAATTATGCCACAGATGCAGCAGCGGGCAGCACTACATTCACCCCCAAAAGTGAATCCTTGGTGGTGGCATGTCAAAAGTTGTGCTTGCCACACATGGTGATGTTGCTCCTCCTGCTGCTGCTGCTGCTGTTGCTGCCCAAGATGCTCCAAAATGCCAATGCCACCCCCTAGCAAGGACATCAACACACGCACACAGGGATACAGGGATACACTCACACTAATGGACAATTGACCCTCATCAGGAGCAGCATGCGGTTACATCCTCGGGTGTTTGGTGTTGTTATTTCTGGATACCTAGCCCACAAACGATGCCATTGTACATGACAATATGTGGCTGACCTCGTCCTCGTCCTCTGCCACGTCGGGAGCTCCCCCTCAGTCCTGGTCCCAGTCGCCGCCCTCCACCCCGCACTACCCAGTCCAGTGAAAAGGATGCCGGCTTTTAAAGTGATTGAAGGGAATGGTAAAAGTGAAAAGGCAGCCATAAACATGCAAACTCAATTAAAACGATTTCTCATTAAGGCCATTCAACGTGGCAGTCTCACTCATCGATACACTTGACCAGGCCCGGAGAACCCGTGCCCCAAACCCCCTCCCCCTCTTACATGATTCTAGTTAGCAAAGTCCTCTCCCTCCTGAAAATCCCCCCAAGGGGGTGCACCGATGTCAGATTTCATTAATTATCGTTTGTAGAAGTCACCACCGAAATGTTTGGAGTTAGGGGATACGTAAGCACATATATCCTGTGAGCCCTGACAGTCCTGCAAGTCCTAAGGCTTTCGCAATCCCCCTCCATATATGGGATCCATTAAAAGGCCCTCAGGTGAGTAGTGCCACATATCAAATAGATAATTTACCTGACACTGATTTTGTTTTTCAAAGTTTATAGGAGGGAAGTGGAATTTAAGGGAGTTAAAAAAAAAATTAAATTAATAAAATTTAAGTTAATCACTGTCTGCCGCGTGCCCGTAAAGACTATCCTTTCCTTTGGCGGGTGGCAGGCGTTTTTCAAATTTAGATTTCAAATTGGCAATGCTGAACATTAAAAAACCTAAAATACCGTAGCAACTATCGTATCGTCTTTGAAAAAGTCATGGTGTGCTATTATTAAATTAACACCAATACTTTAAACCACATTTATGGTTAAAGCTGCTTCCCAATAAGAAAGTAATAGTGCAGGATCGGAACCAGGTATCATATAGTCATCGTTTCGTGCCTCAGTAACGAGTTAAATTTACTAAAAAAGAGGATAACCCCATTTAAGCCTAAAATATACCAAAAAACCAAATTGGACACAAATGTGCCAATTTGGAGCTGTCAAAATATGTCAAGTGTGGGAAAATACTTTAAGATTTTTCTCATTCGTCTGACGGATTCCAACCTAATAAGTTTTTTTCATCAAAAATTTGCTCCAAAATGAACAAGGAAAACTCTAATAATAACTCCAACGAGGGTCAGCCAGGGCGTCCAAATGTTTTTGGCACCGATCCGAAGGACATCAACGCCCGTTTGAATCGTATTTACGGAAACTTGCAGACCGCTGCATCGCCTCGTGAAGTTAGAGTGCTTCGACGTCCGTGGCGGCCTTTTATGCCGCCGTTAACTGAACTGGAGATAGAAGAGCAGCGCAGGCTAAACGAGCAATGGCGTTTCCCGCAACCAAGCGCACCCAATAACTCTCTGGAGGACTCCAAGGACGATCATGGAAAGGAGAAGAAAAAGGAGGAAGACAACGCCAACGCCAGCGGCAGCGGCAGCAGCAAGAAAGTGGCCGAAAAGATTAAGAAAAAAGTTCGCTTTGTTGGAGTGCCGTGCATCTGCTCCGATTGTGGCAATTCCCACATCTCTGGTGACAACGCTGAGGCTGGTCAGGATCAAGCATCCACTTCGGTCAAGAATCGTGAACTAACATGGGAGGAGTTGAGGGACTTGCCGCTGCCAGACGATAAGGACGAAGGTCTATAAAGACTAATTTGCTTAACAGAGTCCTAAATAAATAATGGTTTAAAGACAATCATAATTATTAGACTGATTACATTTATTGATTAGAGAGAGTTGGGATTCTGTGGATGCTGTTTTTGGAAAAATGATACGACATACCCAATATTATAAGGATCGGCCGACTATATTCTATAACAGCCATATAACTAAAAGATCGGGAAAGATCCCAAGTTGAGTGTTTTTAAAGATTGAAGGTTTTAATTTCCTACATATCCTATGTTTAGCCAGGTATATAGGCAAAAAAGCATACATATAAGCTATATAAAACTAACATACACATTAAAAACTGTTCTTATTTAGAACGTGCAAGAAAAACTAAATACAGTCTAGTGCCGTGTTAGAATAGTTTTTATTGTTATTTAATTTTAATAATGATTGGCCAACTATATCCGATACTTGGGATTATTATCCGATCTAAGCTGCAAGGGAATAACAACTCCGGCTCCGCCAAAAGTTAGTTTTCTTTTCTTATTCTTTCCATATTTTTGTTAAAATTTTTAAAAATGGTTGGTTGGTTATGTTAGGTGCTTTGTTAGCCTAGTTGTTTATGTGGTTTGTGGCAAAAATTAATACTATTTATGCCATAGAATAAAAAATTAAAATTTCAAATTCAATTCAATCAAATGAAGTAACAAAGATAACCAAAGAAATACTAAGCAAATAAGTTAAAAATTTAATCCGAAAAACACTTTGCACTGGAACATACTGTTTTCATGAATTATTTGCAGAGAATTCCAGCAGTTTCTGGATCCATTTCAAAAGATAATCGACAACATTTTCGCGTTTCCGCCATCATTCCAGTGAGTGGTGCTGCATAGCTGGCTGGGTGGCCGGTTGGCTGGGTGGTTCCGGATGGATTTGGGCGGCGGTGTTGCTTTTTGGGTGGTTTTTCGCAAATGCTGCGATGGCCTGGGTTTTTGCAGCAAAACTTGGCAATTTTATGCTTCAATTTCCGTTTCCTGTTTGAGGGGCCAAGGAGCAATTGAGTTGCCAGCCAGCCAGCCAGACAGACAGAGAGACAAGCGGCGAAAGTGGAAGGTCCTGGTAAAGGATAGCAGCTCTAAACGGGAAGAGGGGTACTACTAACAAAGCTATATCCGCCACATAAGCTGCATGCTTGCATACTACGTATTTCTTTTATTTTTTTTACGTTTGTTTTTCTTTTATTGCCAAACTCAGGATTGGTTGGTGGGGAAAAGTACCTGTCCTTCCCCAGAAACCCCTGAACCGCACCATAAAGCACCATGGCACCCATCCCCTCCATACTGGTACGCTCCTGGAAATCCAGCAATCCGCAATGGGTTTAGTTTAGTTTTTACAACAGACATTGCCGTCGACTTTAGTGACATTTGACATTTGATATGCCTTAATCAACTATAAAAGCTTTGGGGGTGGTTTTTTGTTAGGGGGGCTCTTTTCACTTGGTGGTGGGGGCCTGTGTTGGTCTATAAAACTGATGCAACATGCAGCAACACGTGGCCATAAAACCGAAAATAAGAACGCTGTCGTAAATGATGCATTAACTATTCATGTCCTCCCCCTTATACGGATGCGATCTTTAGTCACGTAAGCTTGCGGCTCAAGTACCAGGTATTTATAATTTATGAAAATTAATTAATTGCTTGAGATTTTTTTTTCTTCGTGTTTGGAGAAGGCCATATCTTGGACAATTTTTATCCGATTCTCAAGCCAAGAACCTCAAACGATTTCTAGATTCGTTCTACGTCACTATGCGTCCAAACTTTAAAATAAAATTTTCGATCAATTTTTTTTGGAAATTTTCTTGGGGACCCCCTTCAAAAGGGACCTCCTTCAAAAGTGAGCATCGGCATGCGGGGTGAAACTTTGACCTCTTGCGAAGGCCATATCTTGGACAATTTTGACCCGATTCTCAAGCCAAGTACCTCAAACGATTTCTAGATTCATTCTCCGTCATTCTACATCCAACCCTGGAAATAAAATTTTCGACCAATTTTTCGATCAACAGCATAACCATATGTTGTATGGTTAGTGGTATCACTGAGTCCTGCAGTCTAGGTAGTTGACAAACTGCATTGCTAATTAAGGAAAGAAATACCTGAGAGTAGATTTAGAAATTTGTTGGAGAATTGAAATGGTTTTGAAATTCTCTTAAACTAGTGACGAACCCTCGGTTCGATGATGATTATAACGAACCCTCTGTATTCAAAAATATTTTATATATGTATGTATATGTATTTATTAAAGTAATTTAAAATTCCCCACCCAACTGGCTACTTGTCTTACCAATATTTTGGAGCCTTTCCGGACAGAATCCACTTCCGTTTCGTTCCCTGACGATTCCAATTAAATGGCTAAGTCACCGCTAAGCTTCAATTAGCCAGAAACCAAAAGATGACAGCCGCTAAAAATAATTTCGCTCCAAAAAGCAAACACGACCTACAAGTGCGACTCTAAGAGACACTAAGGCCAGATAGGGAGTTGAAAATTTTAATTATATTTGCAATTGCAATGCCATAAATTTCTCAGGCCAGCCGCCCCACAACCGCCCACAACCAAACACCGCAGTGAACGTGGCGACACCGAAATATGTGGCAAGTTATTTTAATGTGCCACGAAAAAGTGTCTCAAATTCTCCACAGCCATCTCTTTCTTCCCATCTATCTCTCTCTCTCTCTCTCTCCATTTGCGGGCGGGCTTTTTGAGGCTAAGGAAAACCTTAAATTAAATTGCAATTTGTGGCTTAATTTATTTTTATCGCATACACGGCACAGAAAGGCAAAACCAGTAGACTTAGAGGCTCTCCAGAAAAGGATATATATCGGTGTGGGCAGGGGCAGGGGCGGAGTGGGAGAGGGACAGCTAGGCTAAGCACCTGGGTACCGTTAGGAGCGATGCTATTATTGGAATTTTAATTTCCCCATTTTAAAGCGCGTCACCGCCTCGTAGCACCCACGCAGCCCCCAACCTGGCCTCCTTCGCCCTCCCCTCACCGGAAACCAGGTGAGCAGCCAAGCATGCCGCCCTACACAAATAAAGTGCCTAACATACACACCACTAAGCAGAAACAAACACACACAGAGTCTTACACATGTGATCTATATGTGTGGGTAACTAATACACTGCTATACATTTTAAGGACTTTCAAAGAAAGAACTAGTTTTGGACTATTATATTAACTGTTGAAGTTTACTATTAATATTTTATGCATGAAATTAAAATAATCTTAAATATTCAATTAAAATTTGTCTATGATTAATAACTGTATTTTAATGAAAAGTTGTATTAATAATAGTATGTAATTTTTACAGTTAAAATTTTATTACATAAGTTATTACATGAGTGCCTAAAGGAATAAGTAGCTCAAGCATTACCTATTGTATTTAATTAATTTTTTAACTTTTACAACAAAGTTCTAATGAGATAATTTATAGCAATAATAAAAGCATTTAAAGTAATTACTAATAATAAAATGTAGAGATTAAGAAGTAACTGTATTGGCATTATTATTTAAAGAAGTAGAAATAGACTTAGAATCTTTTATAAAAATTTAATTAAAAATGATTTATTTTAATTATTTAATTTTTATATACATTTTACAAGCAAAAATACCTAAAGGCAAATGCCGAATGTCTTTAAAAAATCACTAACATAGTCACAAAGATGAAACAAAGTTTCAGTGACAAAGAAAACTTTTATTTAATTTTTTTCGGATAAACTAGGCACTTCTTAAAACAAAAACCCATTAATTTTTCTCAGTGGATGTTGCGTGCAGTGAGCACTTCCTTCCGTTTTGTTTTTTTGTGGAACTGGTTTCCTCGTTTTCTGTTTTTTTTTTATTTTTGTTTTTGTATTTTAGCCGCCGCCACCGCTTCAGTTGCCGTTTCTGGTTTTTGGTGTTTTCGGTGTGCAATTTCACGCGAAGTTTCCAGCGCATCAATCAAAGCTGACAGCCGTCTCTCTTTCACACACCTCTCGCCCTCCCACTCCCACTCTAACTGCAGCTCAACCTGTCCACCACCCACCCCTCGAGTTGGGTTTCAAAGTCCCGAGATTGCCGGAAAAAAAAGAAAGTGCCGGAAAACCAGTTGATGCTTAGTTAAACGCCGTGAAAGGCCTTGACTTTGTATTGGATATTATTGGGAAATCAGGGCTATATCTGGTACCCAAAGCAACTCGATACATCAAGGATTGAAAAGTGTCAAAAACAATCACATTTTTTAAAGATGATTGATCTAAAATTATTGATCTAAAGGGATGGTTAGAAAGTAGATAGAAGTTTAACCAAATATTTATCAAAGAACATATGATATATGTATATCTTAGCCGAGTTTTCAATTATCAACTAATAAGTTTAAAAATTTTGATAATAATCTCTATATTTTACCTTTTTCTAATAAATTACTTACGAAGTAAAGCTAAAATTTGCTTTCTTGACTTTTGAAATATTTCCGATTCGTGGCATCTCTCCCTTTTCTCGTAATCGGTGGCTTCCGCTTACATTGTGCCACCAAAGGACATCATCCTCCCTGCCAAGTCGGATTCCACAGGGACACCCACATGGATACTGTGACACCTTTTGTAGCGTATCAAACGGAACTATGCGGAACGAACACGTGAAAATGCGTGGCACAAAGGACACAAAGGAGGAAGGTGTAAAAAACAGAGTGGGTGGTGAGTGGAAAGTAATATAAAGGTTAGAAGGCTATAAGATACCCGGTACTTTTTTTAGAAAAATTATAGCAAACTTTAGGCCTTTATTATTTATTATATTTCATTTAGTTTAGCTTATTTAAAAAAAAATATAGATTTTAAAAAGTACAGAATGTAGTATCTTGTACTTCTGAATAAAATGGTTCTGAAAAATTAACATAACATCATGGTGTTAAAAAATATCCTTTTTAAAATAAGTTAATTTTAATATTTAACTTTGTGTTTTTTTAAGTAAAGAAACCAAAACAAAAACATTATTGGTATGAGATACCCGATACTTTAAAAGGCCCTAAGATATGTGCTATTAGAAGGAATACTCTTTTGTCTAGAGTCTAGAGTTTATAAACAATACTCTTACTTATTTTTTCGTATTATCTTTTGTAGTTGAATATAGATTTAACAATTTTTAATAATATACTTATTTAAATTCAGATAATAAAGTCAACAATATTATCAACATACCCCTTATAATTTTTAAGTAATGGGTACAAAAATAAGTAACAACACAATGTCAGAGACAATAACTTCATCCAGGATCCAGGATACAGGATCCAGGATGAGAAAGGTGCTGGGGAGCAGGAACTGGAGCCACAGTCAGACAGACAGACAGACAGACGGAGTGGGTGAGGGCGAGGTGAAGAGCGAGACGGACAAGGTTGTATTTTGTAATTTGATGCCGGGGCACAAGATTGCCGAGGGCGGGTATGAGGGGTGATGCTGAATGGGTCCTGTCTGGGGTGTATTTGTGTGTGAGTGTGTGTATGTGTGTGTGTGTGTGGGGGGCGGGTGGCATAATAGGCGTAAACCGGAAGTTAAGTGTAAAAATAATAATAAAGGTGTGTTGCTCTGTCGCTTCCTTTTCCCACTTTTCTCGCTTTTCTCAGTCCTAGACTTTTCCATTTTCCTTTTTTTTATATTGTATATCCTTCGTTTGCCATTGTATCGAAAATCCCCCACTTTTTCCTTTCGGAAACATTCAACCCCTACCTACATTTTCTAGACTTTTGCCATTTTTTGACTTTTACTTTGCCAGAAGCGGCACTTTAATATTCAAAAAGTTTCCAGATATTGTCGATTGGATTCTGTTTTATGAGGCTTTTAGGCATAAATTAGTTTTCTTTATATTAAATATTTATTTGGATTTTGTTTTTACAAAGAAATAAATACAAAAATAATTGAATTTCAAAAAATAAACACCAGACATTGTCAAGAAATTGCCAAAAACAGAGCTATCTTGTAAGTATTTTTAATACATTTTACAGAAATTTTGCCAGAATTTTGAAAGCCCCTTTGGGCTAGCCCTCCTTTTTATATTCCACGCCTCTGATATCCCGCCCCCTGGCAAAAGGGGGTTAAATGAAGAAGGAAAATGCGCAATTTCTGTTTACGCTTTTTAATTTTTGCTTTATTGTGCGAAATTTATGTTCCCACCCGCATGAGTGTGTTTAAGGTTTATGTGGCACACGCCAGGTGAAAGGGGAGCTTAACCTCCACCCCTGACTACTATAGCCCCAACTACGCCTCTGTTCTCGACAAAAGCCGAAACAAATTTCTGCTATTGTGCTGCCAGTATTTTCGGGTTTATATGACAGTTTTTACATCCTTTTTTGGGGAAATATTTCAAGAAATTCGGTAATTATTTGTGAAAGAAATGCTCTATTGAGTGTGGCCACCCCCCAAACATTTCTCGTCCTTTGGGCACATCCTGCGGATGACTCATCAAAGACACATGTGATCCATACAAAATAAAAAAAGAGAAGAAAAAAATTGAAATTCACAACAAAAACACAAATTACGACCTATTTTTCGGTTTCGAGACCATTTCCCCCCTTCTTTCCCAAACACACACACACACACATGCACACCAAGGATAAGGGGGGAGACTCGCGCGTTCGCATAAGGAAAGTCTATAAAAATCCACAAATAAAATGTCATTTGCCTGGAACGTGCCTGGCATATACTTATAAACTAAATTAAGGATAACATTTGAAAAATTTGCACAAAATAAAATCCAGCCGAAAAGGAGCCGGCGCGGAATAGAAAAGAAAAAAGGACACGAGTCGCGGACACGATGTCCTGAATGCTTAAGTTGAAAATGTTTCTTATCCCTCTCACCCCCCTTACATGACAAAACAAAATACATACCGAGGAAAATGAGTACCGGGTATGTTTATTCATACATAAATATTAATAAAGAAAAAAATATGTGATTCTGTCAAAGAATTGTTAATTATTTAACTCTAGGATACATCTAGGATACTATATTCAATATTGAAATTTCCATATATTTATTTTTATAAAAATAATGTAAGATATTTAGATATTTAATAACCCAAAAGTAACTTCTAAATATTTAAATCCTTTATTATTTCTCTGCCTGTAAAATTACAAAGAAAGAGAGGTCCTTGAAAAGTGTAAAAGAGAGCCAAGAAAGTGTAAGAAAGAAGGGACAGGCAGAAGCTGAATGAAATGGAAATACACACAATAATTTAAATTGCTTTACAATGAAACCCTAAAATGTCAATAGAGCGGCGCGCTATTTGCTTTTCCTATTTATTCCGGCCACCATTCGACCCCTGCCAAACGCCACCCCTGGCATTACTTCTTAGTATGCAAAGTGCCGTCTTTGCATTTCGGCCCAAGTTCCACTTTGTTGGCTTTTTCATTTCATTTGCCAGTATTGGGTGTATTGAATAGAAGTGGATAACATACACCCCACCCTCTTGAATTCAAAAAAAAAATATAACACATTACACACATGGACATACATACATATATAATATAATTTATTTTTCTGCAAAAGATGATAGTTTTTCAAGTTCAATGGCCTGATTTTGGATTTCGAGGGATAACAAAAATCGATAAGAATAGATCATATTTGAGTGAAAAGTTTATTAAAGATTAACAAGGCTAATATTTTATTTGAGAACTTTTAAACTTTCTTTTACATCATTTAAAGATTAATAAACTTGTAAAAGGTTCTTTGAAAATAGACATACTAAGACATGCATGTTCGTTACCTACCTAGACGGCAGGCAACTGTGATATTTCAAATATTAAGTATACGCCTAGTCTGACAACTTCTTTGTTTAAACTTTAAATGCTTTGGTCTAATCTCTTAGTTTATAATTCCTCAAAAACTATATATTTTTATATTATTTTGATAGAATATCTTTAAGATTTAAAAATACCAAGCTCCAGACTTTTATTTTCAGATTCGTGAGAGAGAATTTTTATGACGGTTCTGCTTTTGAAATCGCCATTTCACACAAAATATCCACTTTCCATGGTGGTCGAAAACTGCGTGTTGACACACTTTGGGGTTCTGGCCACCAATGTTTCCCGCTTTCTTTATTTTCTTTGGCTGCTTTTTTTGTTGGTTATTTTGTCTGTTTGGTGTAAATCCAATCGGAGCAGAAACGCAACAATGTCGGCACGTACGCGCTGTGCTAAATATTTCAACACGATTCAACAAACTACTCACTTAGCCGTCTGAAATAAAAAAACGAAAGCTCAGCTTTCCCCCCCTCCTCTTCCGCTCTCTTCCTCACTATCTAAATATAAAAAAAAAAAAAAAATAAAATATATATGTATATATAAACATGTAGAAAAAAAGCAAAGCACAGAGCATGACCCATAGCTAGCATTTGCACTGCATTTAAAAAACATTTGCGGTTTTTACGCTTAATCATCGTCAGCCCAGTGGGTGGGTTTCTGGTCCTGTTTTTGGTCCTGCTCCTGCTCCCGACATCATTGCCGAGATAGAAATTCCCAGCACGCCTGTATATATTAATAAAAATGCATTAGTTCACATTTATTTTCGACATAAAACGTGTAAAAAGTAAGCAAGCCAGTCGACCAGACAAAGAAGGCGCTAAACGCCGCCAGAAAGAGATGGAGCTAGAAATGGAGATAGAGACAGAGACAGAGTGCCCCGGGGGGCAGCTTGAAGAAGATTTCATTCACCCGTGGGCATATCCTTTTAAAAATGTATATTATATAGAAATTTTGGATGCATTCTATACGGCTTTGAATGGATTATTAAAAACAAATTTCTTTCTTTAGTTTTTTTTTAAAGATTAAAAGTAAAATAAAACAATATTTTAGATAACTAAATTTCAAATTTTGTACGTAAGAGTTTTAAGACTAAATCTACATTTTTTTCATCATATGTTAAGGATTTTGTTTTCTGTTTTTTAAGTTTTTCCAACCTTTTCGTTTATAAATATTTTTCGAGTGCATGTCCTGCTACTAATTTAAAGCTTGGCGACTTTTTCTTTTATTTCAACGCTTGAAAGCAAAATAATGTACATGACACAGCATCGGCCCCGGCTCCGGGCTCCGGGCCCCGGGCATCCCCTTTGTCCGCATACATCCTCCCTTGAACGGACAACCTGTGCACTTTCGCTCTCAGTTGCCACGGCGTGTCTATGCTGGTCGTAAATTTTAGATATTCGCAGCACGTGCAAATTATGTACAATAATAAAAGACAGTGGCGGCGGCGTCTATGCGGGCGGATGGTGTAGGATGCGAGGGGTTGCAAGTAATCCAGAGCGAGAAAGTAAAACGGGAATGGGCGCAAATGCGGCACGGAACTTGTTACAAGTTGTACCCAGACTTTCAGCACTCACTGTATGTCTGTTGATGCCATTTCCTCTTCCCCCGGCCGCCATTTTCTTCTGTGCCGACTGTCTGTGTCTATTTCGCCGAACTGACTGACAAGTACATAAAACATGTCTGCGCCTAAAAGTCTGCTGCATTCCCAATGCCCGGCTGCCCGGCTACCCGGATGCCCAATGCCCGTGCTTGGGTATCGATTGTTTGGGGAAAATTGGAGAAAAATGGAAAAGACCATTTCGCTTTTCTTTGCTTGTCTGCAACAAGTTAAGAATAACTTTCGGTTTTTGGTTTCTTTAGCAGAATAAATGAAAGATTTCTTAGTTAAATAATTAAAATAAAGTGAAGACTAATTTCTCCATTCAAAAACGTGAAATAATTTATTAAAATATATACTTAGAATTAAAAAACAATGTTAACTAGGCCTTGAATTGGTTTAGTTTTAGGCCTCTTATTGGTTTAGTTTTCATTTTACTTTCCTTTTCTTTGAAGCCCTAATTTTGGTCTAAAAATGTTCCAGAATATATTTATAATTGACCAAAATAAATAAAAAGTGTCTAATAGTTAAATATAATTTCTACATACCACAAAATTCATATCATTATATGTTTTATGGAGCGTTTAAAGTATTTAAAAAAAATATACTCTTATTAGTATAGTTTAAAATGTTTTTAAAAACTTTAAAAGGTAATGGTCTAACAATTACTCATTTATTTCAAAAAATTTCTTATTAAATTGACATGTTTATTTTATTTAAAAAACCCTTCATTTTAAAATGCCTTCAACCCCTTTAGCAAAAAACGCATTTATAATACAGATGATGATATTAAATAGTCTTTTGGAATAAACAAGATGAATTTATGACCCACTTTATGCCGTTTATGAGTGGAAAAGTTTCTACTTTTCTACAGTTTTGATTACCCCGGGATTACCTGATGGTCCTGCTGACATTGACTGTCCCAGGACAACCATTCCAGGACCGGCAGGACTCTCCCCGTCAGGTGCTAAGCACAATCATTGAGTTGCGTCCCCGAGGTGTTGCACAATATTTACGCCGAAATTTGTTGGGAAACTTTTTCTGGGCATTTGTCATGCCCGTAGGCGGTCTTCAACAAAAATTGTATAATTGCTTCAATATTTTTAGGGGGCGTGTGTTGTCGCCGTATTTCTGGTGTTGGTTACACGTTCCCACCAAAGCACCAAAACACCAAAGCACCATAACAAATTACTTAGGTCATCAATTATGAGGTGAGGCGACACTGGCACCTTTGCCGGCTTCTGGTTTGCTTCTGTATCTGTGTCTGTCTCTGTTGTTTCTGGTTTGTTGGTCTCTCGTCTCATGCCGCTGATGCTTTTATTGCTTTCATTATGATTTCATGCCGCACGAGGCACGTTCCAAGACCCCATCCCCTTCCCCACCTATATTGCCACCGGGAAATTCCCCGATTTCCGAGTTACCCAAATTCCGGGCACTTTGATGCTGAATACTGACGACCATTTGTCTAACCCAGGTATTTTGAGGGCGGCTTGTTTAATAATGTTATCTTTTATTTATAAAGCGTAACTTTTTGTTTTTCGTTTAAACTTTTTCGTTTCCACATCCTCCGTCCCCTCCTTTTCAAAATTGGTGTGGGAGTTTTTCTCGAAATATAATTGCATTTGATGTTTATGACAGGCTATGAATTTTTTTTAGGCCTTAGGCTTGGCCTAAATCAATACTCATTTAATCAAAAAAATGGTGTTCTCTGGTTTAAACGTTTTATTTTAAAGGGTCTTGAACCATAAAGGGTTGACCACAACCAAAAAAGTATACATTTATACATATGTACCTTTTTTAACTAAAATTTGGAACACACATTTCAAATATGAATCGGTTTAATTTTTCTTATAATAATTTAAATGATTTATTCAATGATTTTATTCTGGAACTAACGTGTTTCTTTTTATTATACCCCCTACAACCTTGGCAATATTTTTCAAATTCAAAAATGTTCTCTAAATTATGTAAATTGTGGTAGCTCTTTGAGTACGAACATAATCAACCAAAATCTAGTTGTATATATCCTGTATCCTGTAATATTGTGCCTAATTTTTTGGCCAATTTGTCATGATTTTAACCAAAAATTATGCTGCTATTCTTTGGTTTCACCTAAGGATGTAGATCTAATGGCATTGGAGCTTTGATTCATAAACGGTTTGACTAAGTTATAATAGCTAAAAATTTTAAAATCTGCTTATATTTTGTAATGAAAACCAAAATACCAGTAACAATGTTCAAATTCTTGTAAAGAAAAAAGTTTCAAACATAAATCAGATCATTTTTGAGCTAGTATGAAGAACAAATTTGAATGTTATACTTTCCAATCTTCAAAGGTTATTATATGTATTTAAAAAATGGCAACTCAAGACCTATTTTTCTAAGGAGATTTCCAAAATTTTGAACAAAAATTCAACAACCCCTTGAGAGTTTATTAAAGTCCTTATTCCTAGACTTCCTTTTGAAGGAAATTTTCAAAAGTTTATGAAAAAAGTCGACCATGAAATTATTTTCTAGATCTTTACGATCTCTTGTTTAAGATAAAATCCATTGAAGCTATTAATTAAGTTATTAAATATAATGAAATAGCCAGAAATATGGATATTATGTAACATATAGCTTATTAGCTAATAATATAGCATATAGCTAAGCTTAAAGTCCCTTCCTGTTTTAAAATAATCTTGAACTTTAAATTCTTCGCAAATCACTTATTTTCAGATAATAATTCAATTAATAATTTATTCAAATAAATTAAACAACTTTTGGCTTAGAAAGTAAACAAAATAAATAAACGGCCAATGGCAAAGTGGGTGGCAAGGCCACGCATAACAAAGTCGAATAGCTGTAGTGGTGCTGGCGGTCCTTCCAGCGCCGCGATTCTCCTTCTCTCCCGCGGACGTTGGGCCTAGTTGGGCCTGTAGGTGTAGTCGCCGCCGCAGTGCTTGTAGCAGAGGTAGCTGGGGCGGGTCCTCCACTTCCGGCAGTATCTGCGGTAGCAGTTGTTAGGACTCGGGGAGGGAGGCCGACTAGTGGGTGGTTGGTTGGTGGGTGGCTGATTAGTGGGTGGCTGATTTGTGGGTGGAGAGTTGGTGGGAGGAGAATTGGTTGGTGGAGAATTGGTGGGTGGAGCATTGGTGGGTGGCGAGTTGGTGGGTGGAGCATTGGTTGGTGGCTCATTAGTTGGCGGGCCATAAGGCGGCTCAGTTGGTGGCTCAGCAGTAGGTGGCGCAACAGTGGGTGGTGCAACAGTGGGTGCTGCAGTGGTTGTTGTTGTGGTGGTAGTGGGTGCTACGGTGGTGCTGCCACAATCATTGGCCAAAGTGCTAATCAGCTGGCTGAGAATATCCACACTGAGCAAGACGCTCAGGTCCAGGTCAATCAGTTGGAAAACTTGATTGTCGTCGCCCACAATCTTGGTGCCAGGACCCTCTGAAAAATGCGAAATTAATTATATTAAGTTATACAAAAATAAACAAATTTTATTAAAAAGAAAACTTACCATCAAGCACATTGCAAACACCACCGCTGCCTTGGATTATGTTCAGGACATCGATGAAGAGAAGGGCAGTTATGTCCAGGTTTATCAAACGGGTGACCTTGTTGTTATTTCCAATGATTATCATTTTAGGCCCGGCTGTAAGTTTAGAATATTAAGAATACATCCCAAAAATGCAGGTTGAATAAATAAAACTTACTGCGAACAACATTGCCGAGTCCCAGGATACCGAGCAGGTCGGAAAGAATAGGAACTTGAGCCAGGACATTGCCATTGATATCGAGCAGAGTGGCAAACACATTGTTGTTGCCCTTGATGAAGACCTCAGGGTCTTGGGAAAGAGAGTTGCCGGCAAAGGTGCCATTTGAAGTAGTAGTGCCAGTACTGGAGGAGCTACCAGAACTTGAAGAACCAGATGTTGTTCCAATGTTGTTGAGCAATCCACTGAGAATACCGCCAGATCCGCTAGCACTGCCGAGGATTCCGCCGAGAAGGCCAGTGCTCGAAGCACTGGAACCACCAAGGACGCCCCCCAGTAAGCCACCCACTGGACTGCCGCTGCCCAGGAGACCGCCGAGCAGGCCACTGACTCCCTTGAGGACTCCGGCCAGCAGGGGCCTCACTATGCCGAGGACGACTCCCAGCAGACCGCCAACGCCTCCGACAAGTCCGTTGCTGTTCAATAGACCGCCCAGGAGCCCGCCCAGAAGTCCGCCAGTTGGGCTCTTAGAGGTGCTCGTATTTCCGCCCAAAATCGAACCGAGCAGGTTGCCTAGATTGGTCAGAACGAGGCCGTTGAGGGTGGAGAGCAGGCCGTTGCCAGTGGTGCCGTTGCTGAAGCTATTCAGTACAGCCACCAGACCCTCGACGATGATCTGGGCCTTCACCAAGGTGAAAACATGGTTGTTGTTACCCTCGATGACCACATCAGAGTCCTCTGCAAAAATACAAAAAATAATAATTAATACAAAAATATTATAAGAAAAAGAAACCACTCACTCTTTATGATATTCTGCACTGGAACTCCTAGAACCTCGCTGATCACGAGCAGGAAGAGCTGGACTGGCACATCGGCGGCAATAACGCGCTCCACGGTATTATTGTTTCCCTTAACAATGGCGGTGGGTCCCTCTGTCAAAGCAAACAGGATATGACTGTTAGATTATGACTGTATTATAAGGAAGTATTATACACTTACGGGTTAGAGTATTGCCAGCAGCAGTTCCTGGAAGAACTTGGCTAAGAAGTGGAAGGTTGAGACCAGCAGGAATGGCCAATGGTATCAGATCATTGATTTTATTGCCAGTGCCTTCGTTGATTACATTGCCAGCTAGAAAATTAAATTAAATAAGTTAATATCATTTAATTTAAGACTAGATTTTGTTCTTTTACCATTTTGTACAGTAGTTATTGAAGAACTGGGTGTTCCGGAAGAGCTAGAGGAGCTTGAAGTGCCTGTGGATCCCGTAGAAGAGCTGGGCGTTCCCGAAGAGCTAGAACTAGAGCCAGAAGAGCCCGAAGAACTCGTAGAGCTAGAGGGTGAGCTAGCTTTTCCATCAGCCGTAGATGCCACAACAGCCTGAACAGCCGCCGCAACTTGTCCATTCACCAGAGAATTCCTCACATTGTCGTTGCCAACTATAACAGTGCCTCTGCCCACTAAAGAAACATACATCAAGAATATATATAGTTATTGTAAACTATAGAAATTAAAGTCCTCTAGAACTCACTGTTGACAGTATTGCCCTCAAACTGGCCAGGAATCTGGCTCAAGGCAATCGCGTTCACTGCAGGAATCACTCTCAGATCAGCCACATCATTCTGTTGGTTGGCTGTACCCTTGAGTATAGTACCGTCGGCCGCTGTTTAAATTGGAATAAGTTAAGAATAGAGTTTACTTTAATAATAAAAACTATACGAACCATTTATGACATTGCCAGACTTGGCAGCATTGTTGGCCACTTGGGCTAGGACTGCGGCGGGAAGGTCCACGCCTGCCAAGAAGTTATCCTGATTTCCAACACCATTCAGCAAGTTCTGAGTGCCAGCTGAAGGAGTAATATGATTAATGGATATACAGCAATCAAGAAATATTAATAATCTTACAATCAATGGTGTTTCCAGAACGGCTGGGACGCTTGGCAGCCGTGAAGGTCTTCGGGTTTATCAAGGAATTGGAGGCAGTAATGTCGGCACTGTTGAGGGCGGCGGCATTGGCGATCTGGTCCATGGTGTTGGGGGCGGTAATGGTGCGATCCAGGGCGGTCATCAGACCCAGAAGCACTGACTTGGCTACGCCCATGGAGAGCAGGCGAACGATCCAGCTGTCGGTGGTGGCGGCACACAGTCCACTGGGCTTGCCCTCGGCGATTGTGGTCAGGCTGTCCAGGAGGGAGACGGACAGCAAGCTGAAGGCATTGACCTGGACCAGGCTGAGACTGTCGGGACTCACTGGAAATTTTCAGATAAATTATTATTAACATTTTTCATTTCACATAAGAACGAGTCCTCGTTACTAGCTTTTTTAAAAGTTACATCTTTACTCGCTACTCTTGTTACATCATTACTCGGTACTTACTTTCCCTCAGATTCCTGATGATTTTATGAGATTCTCCGCCGGAAGCTCCACACACCTGCAGCAGGGTATTCAGAATGGCACTATGTTCAGCCAAGTTGCGTTCCCGAAGGAAGCTGAGCACCGATTCGCGGTCATCCTTGACGGAGCCCACGCGGCGGGCAGTTCTGATGCCGGATCCCTCGGCCTGCTCCTCCATAGCCTTGGCCTGCTGGCGCTGGCGGGTCTGACTGCCCTTGATCACCTGGACGACCTCATCGGCGGAGCATTCGATGCCATTAAACGAGCACAGGGCCAGGAAGGACCTCAGGGTAAGGGTCAGACTGTTTCTGTCTTGCGACTTTTCGATATCCCGGATAACGCGACCACAAGTGACCTCCTGGCGAGCTCCAATCAGAATTTCAATGATCACATCCATGCCCAGATTGAGGAGCACAGCGTTGGCCTTCGAGTCCTTGGCGTCGGGAGTGCGCAGGGTCTTCATGGTGGCCTCTTGGAAGGGTGTCAGCTTGGTGCCTCGAGCCTGCATGCTGGCCAGGAGCAAGTCAGCCAGATCCTTGGCCGCCAGACGTCCAATATTCGTCACCCTTTGTGTCCTCGGCGCCGTCTCTGTTGTGGTTGAGAAGAGTGCGGTCGTCGTAGCAGCAGTCGAGGAGCTGGCTTCCATTGTACTGGAGGCCATCACATCCATTATCAGGGTGGTCAGTGACGAGGGCGTTGAGGAGGCAAATGGTGATCCCTGGTCCAGGATGGTGGAACGCTTCGTGGGCTTGGCATCGTGTGGTATGTAGAAGCAAGTGCTGACCACTAGGAACAAGTGCAGGCGCCACATCTCGGTCTCGATCTCAGAATCCCAAAAAGCAATCAAAATGTGGGTGCTGGTTGCCACCGAACTCGATGAATACTCGAATACTCGATGATTGATGTATCTCCGGCCAGCCCACACGGCTTATATACGATTCCCCCAGCTTATCGCCATGTAAGATAAAAACACTGGAACGCTGTAAACGTGCCCCATCGCCAGCCGCATCGAGATGATGATGCATTCTTTTTGCATGTTCGCTGGCGGCGATGAGATAGCATCGATGGCTTCATGAATTGGGGGCGCATCTCGATCGCAGATTAGCTTCAGTATCAAAATCGGTCTAAACCAGTGCGTTACCTATAGATTAAAATCGGTGGTGTATTCATAGGGCTTTTAAATGACAGGAAGTTTCTAGTTTCTTAAGTAATTCAAACTGTTGAATTACAATTAAAACTTAAAATGAATTCATTATTCATAATTGTTAAAGTTTTATCTTAAATAAGATATCAATCTTTATAAAATCTTTATAATAATTGTCTATATATTGGTTATTGGTTAAGAAATGGTTATTGTTTTTTTCTTCTACCTATAAATGTGTAAATATTTGTCAATTAATAATTTTTTAAAACAATTTGTAAATACTTCGATTTTAAGTAAATATTTTGATCAGTAATTGGTTTAAAATTTAAATATTATTGTCAAGTTTTCGTTAAAATGTAATAATAGTTGAGTATGTATTTATATTCTATAATATAAAGTTTTCTTGAATAATAAAAGTTATTTTAAAGACAGAAATATTAATTCCAGGACTCCTAATAGAATATCCTAATAGGATATTATTTTATCCATGGCATTTGCAAGACATTCCATTGAACGTATTGAACGTATATTTGATTAATAAATCCTAGATATCTTAAAATATAGAATACCATGTAGAATACCATGCGACATGTATATTGTATTATAACTATATACAGTAAAATATTTATACCCCTAGAACAATTTATTTAAAAGTATAAATCATTATAAAAACATCTTAATTGTTAAACACCAAAAATGATGATAAGTTCATAAGTCAAGTTTAAACAAAACCGATGGTATATAATTTATATCTCTTCAAAAATAAAAAGAACTAGCTAAATAACATTTATATTCCTAAAATCATTTATTTTATTATATGAGGCAGCAGAAAAACATCTTAATTGTTAAACACCAAAAATAGAAATAAGTTCATGGGTCAATTTTAAACAAATTCCAGTAACCCCAAATCTTAGACTAAAGCTCTTTTTGTTTTCTTTAAATAAAATGTAGTTAACAGCTGAGAAAATAGATTAATAAATATAATATATAAGCCCCCATAACTCAAAGCCCAAAGCTAGATATATGACTTTTTTTGGGCTCAGCACGTGACCGCAGCTTCTGTAAAGTTTTGGGTCAAGATATTTCCGCATAGAGATACCCAATAATAGACTTTGTATAAATGCACAAAAGCTGCCTACAGTTGTAACAGTTTTCGCCAATAAACCGAACCAAAATGGATCATCAACGATTTGCCCTCATTTTGATTGTTTCCCTAGTTGGTGCTAGCTTTGGGGCCCAGATCTTCACCACCGAGGATCGAGATTCTATACTAAAATTTATGAATGTGTTTATGAACTTTTTGGATATGGAAACGGATAATAGTACACTTACCAGCACCACATTGTCTCCCAACGGAACCACCTTGTCGACCAATGGCACTTCTTTGGAGACTACTACTCTACCATCTGGAAATAGTACAGGTGTAACAACGGAATCTTCAGTGACTACTAGTAACTCTACTGAGACGACTAGTAATTCCACTGCCAGTGCTGATCCAAGTTCCAGCACTACAGTTTCGGGAAATAGCACCACCACCATAACCACTGAGGCCACCACAACCACAGTGAGGCGTAGAATTTGCTTCAAAAGATACTGCTATAAGTTTAGTAATGACAAAGGATATATTGTTTAGAGTCTGAAGCTTGTAGTAAATAAAATAAAATACAATTTAATTTATTAAATTTTTTATTATTCGAGAGATTCAAAAAACAAAAATGTTATAATGTATGGATGATAAAATATGATACGAAAAATATTTAAAATATTACTTCAATATGTGTTCTAAAGGTCTTTAAGAACCACAAGTTCGTAGATCCTTTATTCTTTATTTTTATGGATGAGCATATGAATTAAATAAAAAAAAAACAAAAAAACCTATTCGCCAAAATATAATTCAATGTTTTTTTGGGAATAGTTTAAAGATTAAATTAATGGAATGTGTAAATTGTACAGAATATTTAAATCTGCCAATATTAATGAGTGCAAAGTGTTGTTAGCTTATTTTAATAATTATTCCTGAGCCTGATGACGGCCCCTGTTGTGCTCAGCCAGATAGAGAGTATCGGCCAGGAACTGCTCAGTGACCAGCTCGTCCACGCGCTCGTGCATGGACCGGGCATTATGCTGGCTGAGTATCTCCGGATACTGGAAAGTTGGCCCAAAGTTGACGCTAACCGTGCTGTTCTTATAGACGGAGATGGTCGGGTAGTAGCTGCCAGCGTAAATTTTCTCAAAAGCCACTCCTTGTGACAAGCCATTCTTGAAGAACTCGATGCGGCTGCCCTCCAGTTCGTACAGTTGCTCCCGTTTCTCGTCACTTTTATCGTCCTCCTCGAAGTACAGATGCGACTTGGACTTGATTAGTCGACATTCCTTGTAGGTTTTCGGCCTATAATTCAGTTGAGATTCAAATGGAAGGTTTATGAGGAAGCCCAAGGTGTCGCCCTCGCCATAGGCATCGGTGTAGTGTTTTCCGCGGCTCTCCGTGAACTTGGTTCCTTTGCGGGAGCGCCAGGAGTACCCAAACTTGTCGCATCCTAGTGGGGTCTGCAGATTGGCGTGGCGGCGGCCCCATCCCAAACGAGTGGAAGAGTTTCCTGGCATCTCGATGATGGTAACCTCAAAATACCAACAGCCACATGATACCGAGTGAGTGGCTCGAACCGTGCCGTAGCCACGATCACCAGTGACAGCAAGGCGGTCTTCGGTGATACTTAGATGTTCAGCGCAATCATGCAGCGACAGGAGCAAGGTGGGCGATAACTTAACGCGATACATCCAGCCCGGAATGGGTATGCGTTTCGAGGAGGAGCTAGCCTCGGCTTCCGACTCCTCCGGCATTTTAGCATGTGGATCAGGCTCCGCCAAGATGTACGCCATGCCGTTCTTGTTGTAGGGATACTCGCGAGGAAAGCCATGCGGCATAAAATCCATTTTACTGGCGCATGGGCGCGCCTTCTGGCCTCTGGGCTTAGCCGGCTTAACCCTACAGTAGGAGTGGGTTAGTCTCATGCCCTCGTACCTCGGCTGAATAAGTGTAAGGTCTTGGATCGACAGTCCGTATGATGGTCCCAGCACAGGATTGTCTTCGTAAATAAATTGTTTTGACAGATTCTCGTCCAGACTTTGTATAACCTTCGATTGCCAGGACGTAGTCTGTAGACGAGGCAAAGTCGTCAAGGCCTGCCAGTTCCTTTCGATATATGGAATGATATCGTTATGCACGCTGAACACTATCTGTGGCGCGCCGATCATGGCAGCCGAGTGCTGCATATTGGCGATGGCACAATGTGCCATCTGCGTTAGTGAGGCCTGGTGACGATCGTAGCTCTCCACGCCCTCCAACGTGCAGTTTTTGCATACAAAAATATAGTTGGTCGTAAACCAGTGGATCTTCTTTCGCACCAGTGTGTAGGTCACACACTTCTCGTGGATCCAACACGAACAATTGAAGCAAAGAAACTCTGCCTGGCTGAGGTTCCTTTCATTGCCGCAATAGCACTTATTTTGTGACCCATATTTTTGGATGCGATTATATTTCGGTTTCTCTGGGACTGCAGCCGCATCCGGAGCCAGTTTCGTAGCCTTAGATGGAGCCGGATCCTGGGCGATCTCTGATTCAATCTCCATAAGTTCTGGGGACTCACCCACGTGTTTTTTAGGTTCCGCGTTCATGAAAAATCAGTCTTTTCGGATCTTCTCGTTGGTAAAGAAAGAAAAATGGCTTTCGAGTGTGACCATTCCAGTCTTAAATTCGATAGCTTTAGGGGGAAAAAGCAAAGGCTTTAGGACGATTAGAAGCTTCTGGAGACTTCTACTAAAATCCTCCTGGACATGGTTTCTCGTTTAATTTTTGCGGGTAATGTGGAGGAACTGTGTTGTGGAGAACCTTACCGTTAAAAAAAAGCACAACAATTTTTAGTTTTTGAAAATTAAATTATATATTTTTTTTTAATTAAAAAATTACTGCTGCTATAAAGGTTTTTGGAGCATAAAAATAAAATATAATACAATCTAATTTGTTGTAGAAGTAAGATTTGATAACAAGTTTATTGATTACAAATTTTTTGTTTCGATATTTTTTAATTGATTTTTAATTCGTTTATTTTAGGCCTACAAGTACTCTATTGTTCGTTTCCGATAAAATAAGGCCTAATATCGATCAATTAGTGATTAAATTAGCTAAAAACATGGCATGTTTTAAGTTTAAACTCTAATATCTTCAAGCCCCTTTCCAGCACTGTTTACTCGTTACTTTTCGGCGATTAAAAGTTAACGTGTGCCAGTGTCCTTTTGGCCGTTGGGCGCGGAAAACAAAAATTAGTAAAAGAAAATGTTAAATTTATTCCATTTTATGAATTAAACGGAAGGCAATACTGTGAGAATCAATCACTAAAAATGTTTATTCATGATTGCCTTGGGCTTTGTTCACCTTTGCCATTTGGCACACCCAACTGGAAAATATGTAATTGAATTCATTTTCTAAGCCGCAAAACCATAATTGTTTTTGCTAAATGTCAACCATTGGTATAAAAAAATACATATATGTTGAGAAAATATTTGAGATTTCTGTGAAGTTCTGTCTGTCTGTGTGTCTGTCTGATCCAACCCCCCAAAGGCCTTAACAAATTATTTCAATTAAAAGTTTTCGAGCAAAGCACTTAATGCCAACACAAGTTGAGCGTTTATGTGCGCAAATCTTAATTGTGGCAAAAATACGAGTACAAGGCTATAAATATACATATATTGTACATATCCCAGTGATGGCAGAGCACAGGAGCAGAAAAGGCCAACTCTAACTGACGGGAAAAGCCTATTGGCAAAAGCTTTGTGGCTTTTCATTGAGTCGTAAACAAATGAAATTTAATTCGTGCAAAGATTTACTCGAATTTATTGTGCAAATAGTTGAATGTCAATGTTGCCGCAGAATCAACTGGGGATTTCCCACCACACCTCCGCTACACACTAGCCCATTCGCTGTGATTCATTTTTGTATCTGTATCTAGAATCTGATATTTGTATCTGCATTTGTATCTGACTCTCCACATGTGTCCGTATCTGTATCTGCAGTGCACACATAATTGCCAAATGAAACGAAGCCACAAATATGCATGACAGTTGCGCTTGGAACGTGCTCAATTTTCTAATCAACAAACCAAAATAAACTCCATTCATTGTTTAAAGCAACTAAAAACCAACTGAACAACGCACTAAGCTTGCGAAAAATCTTTCAATTTGTTTTATAAATAAAGTCTACGTGGTAGGTCGGTAAGGTCTTAAAGAAATGTATTTTGCTTCTAGGGGACTCTCAAAAAAATGTTGCACAAAAATCTAAAAAAAATTTTGTGTTCGGATTTTGCAACAGATTGACGGAAAACCGATCTGCAAGTCCTTCCTCATGGGAATCGGATACGAACGAGCAAGACACAGACATAAAGATATGTATTTTTTTAGGCCAGAAATTAAAGTCCAAGATTCCACAAGGGTCTTTCCAGAATAAAATGGAAAAAACTTTAAAAAATATGTTGTGCTCAGATTATGATTAAGATTGGCGGACAATCGATCCACAAATCGTTTAAGGTACTCCGCTTGAGAATCGGATGAGAATTGGGGAAGATATAGCCATCGCAGTGGGCCCTATGGGGGACAACCTCATTTTCAAGCCATCACGAAAAATGGACAAAAAATCTGAAAAATATTTTGTCTCAGGATTTTGATGCAGAATGGTGGGAAATCGATCCACAAATCGTTTAAGGTACTCCGCTTGAGAATCGGATGAGAATTGGGGAAGATATAGCCATCCCTGTGGACCCTATAGGAGAAAACCCCATTTTCAAGGGATCCCATCACGAAAAATGGACAAAAAATCTGAAAAATATTTTGTCTCAGGATTTTGATGCAGAATGGTGGAAACTCAATCCACAAACCGTTTAAGGTACTCCGCTTGAGAATCGGATAAGAATTGGGGAAGATATAGCCATCGCAGTGGGCCCTATGGGGGACAACCTCATTTTCAAGGGATCCCATCACGAAAAATGGACAAAAAATCTGAAAAATATTTTGTCGCAGGATTTTGATGCAGAATGGTGGGAAATCGATCCACAAATCATTTAAGGTACTCCGCTTGAGAAACGGATGAGAATTGGGGAAGATATAGCCATCACCGTGGACCCTATAGGAGAAAACCCCATTTTCAAGGGATCCCATCACGAAAAATGGACAAAAAATCTGAAAAATATTTTGTCTCAGGATTTTGATGCAGAATGGTGGGAAATCGATCCACAAATCGTTTAAGGTACTCCGCTTGAGAATCGGATGAGAATTGGGGAAGATATAGCCATCGCAGTGGGCCCTATGGGGGACAACCTCATTTTCAAGGGATCCCATCACGAAAAATGGACAAAAAATCTGAAAAATATTTTGTCTCAGGATTTTGATGCAGAATGGTGGGAAATCGATCCACAAATCGTTTAAGGTACTCCGCTTGAGAATCGGATGAGAATTGGGGAAGATATAGCCATCCCTGTGGACCCTATAGGAGAAAACCCCATTTTCAAGGGATCCCATCACGAAAAATGGACAAAAAATCTGAAAAATATTTTGTCTCAGGATTTTGATGCAGAATGGTGGAAAATCGATCCACAAATCGTTTAAGGTACTCCGCTTGAGAATCGGATGAGAATTGGGGAAGATATAGCCATCCCTGTGGTCCCTATAGGAGAAAACCCCATTTTCAAGGGATCCCATAACGAAAAATGGACAAAAAATCTGAAAAATATTTTGTCTCAGGATTTTGATGCAGAATGGTGGAAACTCAATCCACAAACCGTATAAGGTACTCCGCTTGAGAATCGGATAAGAATTGGGGAAGATATAGCCATCCCTGTGGTCCCTATAGGAGAAAACCCCATTTTCAAGGGATCCCATAACGAAAAATGGACAAAAAATCTAAAAAATATTTTGTCTCAGGATTTTGATGCAGAATTGATGCAGGTGTTCCTCTTAGTAATCGGATAAAAATTGCCAAAGATATAGACATCGTAAAAGACCAGATATGTAAATCCATGATTTTGCAAGGGGTCTCACCACAAAATATTGGAAAAATTCCGAAAAATATTTTGTGTCCAGAATGTAATGCAGAATGGCGTAGAATCGATCTAAAAATTGTTTAAAGTGCTAATCTTGGGAATCGGACAAGAATCGCCAAAGATATTGGAAAAATATGTTGTTTATATTTTGATTCGGATATTCGAGGTATGATGTGAGGTATTCTCCTTGGAAATCGGATGAAAATTGGTAAATATATAGACATAGCGAATGGCTATGAAAATCAGATATGAAAATGTAGAGCTTTTCAGTCCCATTGGGATTGCTAAAGATAAAGACATTGGTGGGGGTGACACCCATTATTATCCTGCCTTTTATACAATTTAATAAAGTTTTGTTGCCACAATAATTTCAGTAATAACTTGACACAATATGTAGTTGTCTTAATAACCCTTTTGAAACTTTCCACCCCAAAACCCCTGCGAAAAGCCTGTGGATAGTTTATTGAAAAAGATCTAGAACTTGTACGGCTTCCGCCTTCCGGGGTCTGTCAATAAGTTATATAACTTTTGCGGCCTGAAAAGCATCCTGACAAATTAATTGATTTGTCCTTTTGCTTTTGGCCATCCCTGTGAACTTCCTTAGGCTTCGGGTGGCACGTGGCAGTGTCATTTAATTACTGACTATATTGTTATTATTATTTACCCCCACCCTCCGTATATACATACGTATGCGTGTCAACAACTTAACAAAGTTGCCACACAATGCTGTGGCTAAAAGGGGTGGTGGGTTGCCCAGAGGGCGTAAGGAGGCACACACGCCCAACCAAAGCAGCGGATTAAGCAACCGCCGCTGTTGCTGCCGCGTGAAGCACTTTGAATTTGTTTTGTTGCATTAACAAGACATCATCCAACAGTCTGTCGCAAAGGGATGTTTATTTGGCTATTTTTTAAGGGATTTTAAATTTTAAAAATAATTAAAAATTGTTTTAAAATGTGTAATTAATAAAAAAAATTCATTTGAAAGTCAAATATCTCTGAGAATACATCCGAAAAATACATATCTTAATGTCTTAAAATAAATGTAATTATTTTATAGTTGGGAGACCTTTAGTTGGTTTTTTTTTTAATATTTCTGTTTATAATCAAAAGTGTAAACTATCTCCTTATAATTTTTGTACTTTCCATAAAACTATTATTGATCTTACTAATTAAATAAAATTTTTAACAATTAAGATCTAAGAATCCTAAGCAATTTAAGATTTAAGAGACTTTAAACGGGATTATTTAATGATTTCTGTGTATAATTAGTAAGGGAAAGTATCTCCCTTAATTTTTTATATTTTTCCAGATACTTTTAGGGTAAAACTTTATTAATTTTGTCTGAAATTTAATTGCCAACACTGTCTCTGGAATGGGGGAAGTTGGATATATTTTCGGGTGAATGAGTAGAGACGTATGTCCGCAGCTTTAAAGACAAATCCCCCCTATGAGCTTATCAACCGTCAGCCGCCGCACATCAGATCAACCGCTGAACCACCCACCGCGCACCCACTGACACCACCACGTTGTTTGTTTCAGTTAGTTTCTAGGCGAAACAAAACAAAAAAAAAACATATCCAATTACAATTTAATTAAGCTGATTTGAATGCGGCGGCGGCTGTTGCACGTTAGTTAAAAACAAACACAGACAGAGGCGGAGAGGCACAGACCAGGAAACAGATGGAATGCTACAAACTACAAAACTATAAATGGAAAACAAACGATGTGTGTATATTTTCAGTGTTTTTGTGCGTTTCAAATAATTTATAGCATACGTGCAGGCGAGGCTGCTAAATTATTGGAAAAACTGTTCTCAGTTTTGGGTGAGTGACAGCGGTAAGGTGGGTATAGTTTCCACCTTAATTTATAAAATTAAATCTTTCTTTTTTTTATTTTCCCATCACATTGCACCATTTAGTGTCGCAAATTTGTAAATCTGCCCCATGTGGCAACTGTCACTTCCTCGCTCGTTCACATTGTATTTAAAGGCTGCCACGTGCTCTGTCGACACTTGACCCACCAAATGACCCTCGTGATTATCGATGAAAGTGTTGTTCTGGTTTGCAATTTCACAGGCCAAGCACGCTCCACTTTCACTCACTCCCCTTTATTCCTGTTTTTTTTTTCTTTCTCAACCCCTTTTTGCATTGTCATTGTCATCACCCAACCCCTACGGTTTTTTTTCCAGTGTGTCCAACCCCTGGATGGTCCAGTGGGGGCTGTACTTTTTCGGAACTCTGTCAGTTTCAAGTCGCTCTCGAGACGGTTTGCTTTTCTGGTCTACGACACTGACAATGGGCCACTTCACAAGCGTCCTGCCTCCCACAAAAAAAATGCACAAATATATATTACGTAATGAGCAATCAAGACTAAATTAATTCAAGGAAGTGGAGTATATATAGTGTATACATATGTACACTATATACACTGCAATTTTTTGATGTATACATATGTATACATTCATATTTTGTATGATAGTTCACCAAAAAAAACTTAAAAATACCATACCTAACTGGGTGACAAAATAAAAGGTATAGAGCTTATTAGATATGTACATCATATTTTATATTATTAAATAAAATAAAATACACATGTAAATTAATATTAAAATAGTTTGGAATAAATAAAATCTATGTAGATATTCTATTGTCATCAATCACTTAATATTTTTATAGATTCATATATTTTGCTATTATAATATTAAATTTATTATAATATTTTATGTATTCCATGTCATACAAGGTGACATCAGTATAGACAATATCTTTAGAAGTATCGAGCTTAAAAAAATTTATAGGACTAGCTGGATATTTTATTTAAAATATATTCCAATATTGATAAAGCCTTAAACATATGTTTTCTAATTTAATCTCTCTATTTAATTCCTAATAATGTATCTGAAGTTATTACATCGAAAAGGTATGGTATGCGTATACAAACCATCGGCTATTACTATTAATCTATTTAAACTAATAGCAAAAATAATTATTAAAAAGAATAGGCTTCCAAGAATCTGTCAACAATGACAACTCCCACCACAAATAAATGCAAAAAAAACACTTAAAAGTGCAATATTTTGCCTGTCAATGCCCTTTCGTTGAAAAAGACTTGGCAGTGCCAATGAGGCGCGATTAAAAATGAATGTTAATCGCATTAGGACAATAAGAACATTTAGGACAATAAGGCGATGATGCAATAACCGTGTAGCAAGTGCACTTCCCGAGCCTGGGAGTTGGGGGTTGGAGTGGATTACAAGCTGACAATCCACTTGCCACATGACGCACATACCCTGGCCGAGGGTTGAGGTTGATGTACCTCCCTTGGTGCCTTTTTTTTTTTGTTTTTGTCCGTGTGTTCCCTGGAGTCCTTTTGTTTTGGACACGTTTTGCCCACGAAACCTAATCCGCTTAAGAGAGCGGCACAATGAATGTTACTCGATACTAGGACGCGTGATGGATTATACTTTCCGATACATTTTATTGAAAGAGAGATCTATTTAGTTCAGAAAGCTATAGAAAGCTAGTTCAGACGGTACATATATTCGAGGATGTCTTCGAGGGCGCGAACCATATCGCCCATATCATCGACTACGATTACGTTGGTACCGCCATTTAGTTCATTTGGCTCGCCGTCAGCATTAGTTGAAGCCTCCTGTCCAAGCGCCTCCATTGGTTCAGTCCCTGGTTCTGCTATCGGAGTGGCCTTCGGAGTATCACCGGTTACCTTTGACTCTGCATCTAGATCTGCAAGTGGAGCTGTCGGCGGAGTGCCCATCGGAGTAGCTGGCTCTGCCACTGCCCCGGCTTCCTTCTGCTTCGGAGCTACTGCTACTACTGGCTCGGCCACTGTCTCGGCTTCCTCCGGCTTCAGACCTGCTACCACTGGCTCTGCCACTTCTCCAGCTTCCTCCGGCATCGGACCTGCTACCACTGGCTCTGCCACTTCCCCGGCTTCCTCCTGCTGCGGATCAAATTCTACTAATAGAGCGGCCACTGCCTCGGCCATCGGCTCTAGCATAAGACCGGTTGTCGGATCGATCATAAAATGGGACATTGTTACCGGGATCCGTCTGGTTACGTTTGTCGATGGATCCTCAACCTCGAGAACCAATACAGGTCCATAAAAGTCAGGCACCTCCACCTCTCCACCTTCGACCTCAGCTGTTGCTATTGCTTCCAGTACTGATACTGAAAATGGAATTATCGGAATGTTCAGGGGAAAAGTCATATGTAGCTATTGCAATCTTACCGGGTACCCCGGGCTGTGGCTGAGAAGCGGGCTGCGGCTGAGGAGCGGGCAGCGCCATTCCGATCTCTCCCTCTGCGGCAATTGGTTCCTCCACATCGTTGGACAGTGGCTCTGCCTCCAGCCTTACGTCCTCTCCAACACGCAAATCGATGAAAACTCCCTCGCCATTATCCTCACTTTCCGAATCGGTATATTCAGTGTCTTCATAGTCCAACTCCTCAATGTTCAAGTTGTTCGCTTCGAAGGCCTCAAAGGCTTCTGCGACCAGGTCAAAGTCATCAGGCTGCACGTCCTCCGCAGCCTTGTGCATTATCAATGCAGTCTTTAGTAGTAAGAAAAGAATCTAGTTAATAATTTGGAAATACAATTTTTGCGAGTTTTTAGAAGCACGTACGCGTGTTTTTGTCCGATCGTTAAAAAGTTTATCTTACAAATTTAGACGAATTTTTTGTACGAGTGCCTTGTTACAACGAAAACTTAAACTGACGATTCTACGATGTGTGATCCAAACACCTATTTGACAATCTACAAATTTTTATTTCACAGACTACTGATTTTACTTGTTCAACTTACCAATTTTTTCGCACAACGAAGTCTATGAAAAACGTGCTTCTGTATATCGAAATCGGAATCTGGAAATGGGCCACTTTTTAATCGAAAGCTACATAATTGGTGCTAATCCTAAATGCATCTGCAATAGTGCTGCCCATTGTTTCTTTTAATGGACCCATGCTCGTACGTATCGGTAAAGCGATATACCGATAACTGAAAGATTATAAAGGATGATAATTAAATACAATAAGTTTAAAATAGGTGTTATGATAGAAATCTTTATAATAATATTAATAAACCTTGATCTTAGCATTTTTGTTTATTTTCGATATGTTTATTTTTATTTTATTTATTTATGAAAAACTACAGCTGTTCGAAGATGCAGAACATTTTAATTAGAAGTGTAAAATTGGTATTATATCTTTATTATATTATTATATAATCTTTATTGAATAAAATACATGACTTTTATATTGGAATTATATTAATAATATATTGATTGAATAATAATAATACTAAAACGCATTGAAACCTTAAAATGCCTTGACCTTTATCTATTATCATAAATGTAATCTTAAAAAAAGTACAGCTTGGTAGAAAGTCAAAACTCTTATCTGGAAAACTTTTGGAGTGCCGATCATTTCACGGGTTTCTTGAGGGAATATCCGATTGTCGGAAACGGAAGAGGCCAGAACAAACAAAGCCTGGTTTTTTTTTTTGTCCGGACTCGGGCTGGGCTCTGCATTTCCTCCTGCAATGTGTGACGTTGGCAAATATGTACCGGCATACCGGCTCGATTCCTATTTCCAGAACCCCGTGCATACCCCGCATACCATATAGTACAACCATAGTACCCATTCCAATATCAATTCCTGGTGTGCAACTGCGTCTTATATAATCACACGGCGCATGTCGGCCTTTGTTTCGCCTTTGTTGGTTTTTTGTTTTACGGCCCCATGGACACAAAAGGAAAAGCCGAAAGAAACCGAACCCACTAACCACCAAAAACCGAAAACCTAAAACCTAAAACCTTAAACCAAAAACTGAATATCCCAAGACCCCGCAGACAAAGCGACGATGGTGGAAGAAATTCGCTAGAAAATGCCACGCGGTAATGACAAATATTGACATTTCCTTCTTTTGGGGTCGGGGTGGAGAGAGCGGAATTGGTTCGTTTCCATTCCCTATATAGAATATACCATACATATGCCCGGTGTGTAATATTAAACCAAAAGCCGCCACAAAGAGACCACAATAGACACGCTTTCATCAATAAATAAGGCACTGTACTCCCCTCGGCAATAGATTAGCGAACAGCGAACAGCAGGTTCCAATAGGCCCCGAAAGTAATGCAATATCGGGTTACATTCACACGGTTCTTGTTTCCCCAAAATCCCAAGAACAAAACAATGGGGAAACTTTACTATTTGGGCTTAGTAATTGGTTTTAATAGTTTCTGGACAGTTTGGTCAGATAGTATGTTAGATAGATAGTTAATACGTTATGCTGGTCAAGCAATTAGCCTTCAATTTCCCGGGAGTTGTCCAATAAAAAGTCTATAAAATGGAAACTATGGGAAAAAAGTTGAATTGAGTATTGAGTTTCTAACAATTAGATAATTTGGTAGAGCTAGTATGAGTAAGTTTATAGAAAAAATCTCTTATATTTTACAAGGAATTACCTTTCATAAACTATAACTTTAAAACCATCTCAGGCCATGAAAACCTTAGCACACTTTGGCAACAATGGTTGCCTTCATCTGAAAATGTGGCCATTGTCCTGCCACTCAAGGAGTAAAAAAAAAAAAAAGCATGAAAGGAGAAAGCTGGCGGGGATTGGATGAAAATAAAACCCCAACCCATTGACCACAACAAAGAGTGTCTATCCAGACGAGGCGACGCCTTATCTAACCAAAAGCTAATAATTATGGCACGGAAAAAAATTCCAAGCCGCAGACTCTGTTTTTGTACCCTGGAATTTGTTGGATTATAAAAATTAGGGTATTATAGAATTTGTTGCAAGAAAGGTACTATTACTACTGGTAAGAAGTTCTATTCAAAATAAATATAACCCTATTCTGTAGCTCTTATTTATACACAGAGGTCCAAATTATGCTATTAGTGGAAATAGTGGACTTACAATAAAAAACTGCTCCTGGAAACTGGAGAAACTGGAGCCTATAATATTTTCCAAGTACTCATATTTGGCTTACAGGATATTCTACAGTCGAAATTCTCTTATTTGATAGTCCTTTCAGGAGCAGGACTCAGTAATGCGTTAAATGGCAACGCATTATCCACACATTCTTCGGCTGGCACGGGCGAGAAGCCTTAAAATTTGCACAGAACCCGGAAATGTTGGGCATGGGAATTATTTTGTTACAACCTTCATTTTTTCACCTCTCTCCTGGAAGGGCCTATAGCCACATGCAGGTAATATGTATATATATATACCCACCTATATATAGCTTCAAAGTAACATTGTCGGATCACCGCACCACATTCAGACCAAAGACCACATGGCATAATGAGCGCTTGGCGAAAGGACAAAGGAATCCAAGGACTCGGTCAGGTGAGTCCTTACACACACTCCACCCACACACAAACACAAGCCCATATGGAGAACCAGGATGTCTGTGGTCAATACGCTCGAATGGGTGTAAAATTCGAATGTTATTCATGACTTTCCCCCAGCCCTGTATTTTTTTTTTGGTTCTGTGTACTGAGAGAAATAATCGTGCAATTGGGAATAACCACAAGCTGGTAATTGCCAGGCAGGCCGCTGTTTGATTGATGACCTTTCACCAAACAGCCGAAGGAGAGCAGTTTTCATACAAAAGGGTCTGGGTCTATCGTATAAGAGCCTCAAGGTGCCTGTGGAAGATAAATGTTTTTGGGGGGAACGCAAAAATCTTGTATAATCTTATAACTTAATTAGGCCATAACCTTATCTAAGATGTAACCTTAAGGGCTAAGTGGTTGGTTTATTAAGGTTTTAGGTCCAGACTATCTTTAGTTAATATCTTTGTTTGGTTAATTTAAGTTCAAGAGTGTGAGGCCATAAAAATAGTTATCTTTAAAAAGAAGGTTTTTTAGAAAATGTATACAAGTTTTAAATAAAAGTTTCAAATAAAATTATACATTTTCTTAACTGTTTTTAAGATTAACACTATAATACTATTTTTAAAGAAAGAAAATGCTTTAAGTTCTCTGTGCATTGTAGATTTTAAAACTTTGGCATGTAAAGGGCTTTTGAAATATTCTAGAGAGTATAAAAACTAAAGAAGAATATTTGAAAAAATACTTAAGTTATTTCGGTTTAAAATTTAAATATTTTTTGTATATAAAAAATTGTTAGTCTAGAAATTTAAAAGCCCACAGCTTGTGGCAGATGAAAGGCACGCGACATGGCAACCAGGAAACACACATGAGAAAATTAAGAAGGGGCTGGCGGACTGGCGGGGCTGGGGTATTAGGGCGGGGGAGTCCTGGTTGGAGAGGGAGGTGTGGTCATTGTTCTGTTTGTTTTTGGTCCTTTGGCTGCGTCTCGGATGTCCTGCTCGCATTGCAGGGCCGGCCAGGCAAACAAAACAACGGAAAACAAAACAGCGAACCACTCGGTGTCCTGGATTAGTGGCCGTATCCTGGGTCCTGGGCCCTTGACGAGATGCCATATCATTTGGCCTCGAAAGTTAATTAAGGGTTTCACAGTCCTCTCTCGCTCTGTCTCTTGTGGAAAATGTCAACCGAAAAAAAAATCCAAACAAAACAAAAGAGGGCGGACAGTAAAAGTGAAATTG
The DNA here is from genome assembly GCF_030179905.1 of Drosophila bipectinata. Lineage (NCBI taxonomy): Eukaryota > Metazoa > Arthropoda > Insecta > Diptera > Drosophilidae > Drosophila > Drosophila bipectinata. The sequence continues at coordinate 11,466,107 of NC_091734.1, forward strand.
GGTGAGGCGGTTCCTCTGGTCGGTTTATACAACACGTCCATTGAACCGCAAATGAGCCAAAAATCCGTGGACCTGTGATATACGGGAAACTTGCACAATGCCGGGAATTCATGGCCACCACCCGCGGCGACAGGATCATAATTAGCTGCGGCCGAGGATAATTTTCATCCCACATTCCAAATGCCACGATTTTTCGGCCCAGATAGATCGACTGTCGCCAGGTGACTTTTCCATTTTCCCCCCTCAGCCATTTTCCTCGCTAATTGCCATCCGGAAAATCCGACAAAACTACTATCCCGGCTACTGTCGACCATTATCGGAGATTGTGAGTTTGCGGAAAATTTGTAAATAAAAAGGTTTTTGTTGGCAAACATGTGTAGGTGTTTTGGCTTTAAAACAATATATATTTTAACTAATAATATATTTGTCAAAACAAGAAACCAAAAATTGAAATAAATAAATGTTATTAATAGAAAATGGTTTCTAATAAAGTTTTAATTTTTTTTAAGTCATACCTTTAAAGTTCCAATCTAAATACTATCTATATTCAGTTCGTGGAATTTCCATAATAGAAATTTCCCTTGGAAAATCCATTTAATATTTCTTACCATTTTTATTAGCTGCTAAATGCAACGAAATGGCTTTCTTTGGTTTTATTGGACGTGTTGTTGTTTGGCTTTAACCCTCCACGCTGAGAGGGTGTGTCGTGGACATTTCTGCCACCCACTAAATGTCAAAGCAGACACTATTTTTGGATGCACCACCCCCACTGGGTTTTCCGCACTTTTCAATGGAAACTCAATTCAATTAAATCAAATAAAATGGTTGGAAACGCAACAGGAAGCGAAACTGGTCATAGAATGACCGTTACGAAATAGTAGTGACATTTAGTGCCAACCTTTGACCCTAAAATTGTCCACCCTCTATCTACATATATTTTTCGATAAATGTCCCAGCCGAAAAGCAATAATTTTCGTCAATTTAATTGATAGTTTGAAAATGGCAAAACTGACCAAATGGGGATGGACGGTTCTTAAAATAAAACGGGGGCTGAATTTTCCAAATTTAAGGAAAATCTAGGCACGCGTGCGCAACAAAGGAAAACAAATGGGCACAGTCACGCGCCAAGAGCTAAAAGGTCAACAAACAAATAAACAAAACTAAGGGGACAAATACTTTCCACATAAATATATGAGGGTACACGAAAATATTTCCATAGTTTTTGTCCACAAGTTTTGCGGTTTCCCACACACAAAACGGATGTGTCGAGGAAAAAGGGGTTTCATCCTCATTAAGGTTCAACTGTGAAAATACGAGTAACTCATGTCCACTTTCCTGGTCTTTCCTGGCAACTATTAATGAGACAATTTCCGAGCTGAAGGGTCTCATCAAAAAGGGGTTAGTCCTCAGGTCAAGGGTCAGCCAGGAAGAGAAGAGTATTTCAATGATGGATTAATAACAGAAGGGTTCCCCCAAAGGGGAGCCAAAAAGGGGGTCGACATGACATCCGGGGATTATCATTGACTGGGGTTATTTCAATTTTAAAACTACAGTTTTTAGGGCTTTAAATAAAGATTAAAAATTAGTTAAATGATTATATTAAAATTTAAAACCAAATAGTCCTTTATATTCATGAGTAAATATATGGCGATCTGGTACTTTCTACTTACTCTAACTCTTAAAACAGATCCTTGAAAACCGTATTTAATTAATTTAATACAAAGCTTTGTTAAAATGTCCATAATACTTGTTTTAAAATTAAAACAAAACTACCATTGTTTTGAAGTCATTCCATGCCACTTTCAAACATCATAACCCATACATTTTCTTTGTAATCATTGATTTCTGGCAAAATGAACTCATAAGGCTGCCATGCTTAAATATCAATCAATTATTCTACACCTTTCGGCTTTGTTCTATTTCCGAAAAGCAATGGACCATGGCTACCTACACATGTATCTGAAACTGCTTTGTATCTGTATCTGTACCTGTGTATCTGCATCGATGCATTGTGTTCGATTTGAAAACAATAATTCATCATTCTCACCCACCTGAATGGCCGTCGAGCCAGTGGGCATCATTAGTCTGCGTTGAAGTTTCTGGCCGGGATTGAGATTGAGACTCAAAGGCCTGATGGAGTGAGTCAGTCAGAAACCGAATACAGTAATGTGTGCCTAGAACCAGAGTCTACATAAGGGCCCTAATTACCTATAGAGTTATTAACCACGTTTTTTCTTGCCCCCTTTTAATGGTTTTTGGTCAGTAATTTGAGAACATCTTCTCTGTGTATGTACAGGTATATTTATATGCAGGTGTTCCCGCTGAATTCGAGAACAAAAATTAAACTCGATCCGGGCAACAAATTGGAACAGATTCGAGGACCACCCATCACAAAACTGAACGTCTTCATCAAATCAGGTAGCAAATCGGATTGAATTGGATTGCTATCCGAAGAGGAATGGTTCAGGGTTAGAGGTCAAACCGCGGCACAAGTTGGAGCAATCGCTATAGCTCACGTTTCTCCATAATTGCTAAATAATTGTAACGATCGAGAAGAACATGATCTTGTCTAAAGGAGGAAGAGTACACTGGAAATGCTTTTCTTAAGACTACCTTTGAAAGGTACATATTTCATTATGTTTCAGTATCACAGTTACTACAGTACATCAATTCAAGTACATCATTGTGTTTAACATTTCAGTAAATTTTGAATATGAATGAACTAATAACTAGAAATCAATTTAGTATATGGCGAAGAAAATTTAATTGAAATTGCCTATTCATTGCGTCCATCGGGATTAGAACCATCGGGATTAGAACCATCAGGATTAGAACCATCGGGATTAGAACCATCGGGAGTAGCAACGTCGGTAGCCCCCTCTTCGTTTAAACTTGTGTCCACATAGAACTCATCGTCTTCCGAAACATCTTCATCGAACGGTCCAAGTGCGCCCGAAGTTGGTAGTTTGTTCATTTCGCACAGGATACGCTGGCAGCCGCGAGCTCCAAAGCAATTCCCACCGAGATACACGTAACGTAGATTTTCCTTATTCTTCAGGGACTTGACTACAGCTAGGCCGCCGTCCACACAGATATGATTGAATCCCAGATCGAGGAACTCCAAGTGAGTTAGATGATTTTCTAAAGCCTGGCTCAGTTGGAAGGCGCCTTTGTTGCCAATTAAGCACTCGCCAAAATCGATTTCACGCAACCTATAAATAAATATATGTTTTAGAAAAATTTTCTATAAGCTATATATAAAAGCTGCACTTACATTGTCAACTGCGGCAGAACCAAGCAGATGTCTTCCAATCCTTCGCATAGTGCGTTATCGTTCATATTAAAGACGCGCAGCTGTAAGTTCTCCGCCAGGGCCAAGGCTAGGGAACTAACACCATCGAGAAAGATATCGTTTTGCTTGAGATCGATAACCTCAAGGGTTTTCAGGACTTTGAATGCCTCGGACAGTTCGGTGCATCCTTCGGTCTCCATACAGTTGTTGCCCAGAGTGATGGTGCGTAGCTTCAATGGAGTATTCTCTTTCTCGGCGTTTTTATACAATTGGATCAGGGAACGGGCAAGCAAAACGGTTGCGTGGGGCATCAGACTGCAGTTCTCCAGGCGTAGCTCCTGGAGCGTGTAGCATGCGCCCGACCGGATGATGGCATCCAATCCGTTGAAGCAATCAGTTCCGAGATTATTCATGCTCAGATCCAGAACAGTTAGTTTGATTGAGCCGTACATTAAGCTATTGGCCAGGTGCTGTAGGCTCATAAGTACCTCAGTCCTGGTGCGACAATTGAAGAGATCACGCCATAGGGCAGAACGCAACTCGGGATGCTGCTTGAGGGCTTCGCCAATAGCCTCTGCTGCCTCCACTCCGAGTGTATTGCCTTCCAAGTCCAGTTGGTGGACAATGGGCAGATTGTTCAAGGCATCAACCACGCCCTGAACATCGATGCTCGTATTCCAGACCATTCTTTTATCCTTGAAGCTAACACATTTCTCTTGGACACTGGACATCGTTTTAGATTTAGCTTAAACGGTTATCCTTAGACGCGTTTTGTTCGGCGATTTATCACTGTATTATTTACTAGTTCCGTTTTCACTAAACTCTTTTTTGAGCTAATAATACCAAAAATAAAATTTGCTAACAAAATATATAAAATTCCAAACGTAGACAAGTATAGAGATGTAATGGGGTTTCAGAGTTCTACACGATTAGGATATGAAACTAAAGTTTCTCATGGCTATACTGATCTTAAAAATTTTGGGTTGACATTTAAAACTCTAAACTAGTGGTACTCTTAATTTTATAAAGTTTGTTAAAAGCATTTTTAGACGAAGGCCAGCTTGAGACGAAACTAGTAGAAATAATTGGCGTTTTTAAGAAGGTCTTTTGAAATTCGCTTTTCATATGAATTATTGTGTCGCATCCTTAAGATATGTCCTTGTTTCTGACAATACATAAAATTACTTATAAATTTGTTTGTCTTTTATTGAATTTTAATTTGTAGAGGTAAGTTACCATTGTGAAGATAAACCAAGATGAACCCTCTTTCATATTTAAGGTGAAACATTTTCTTCAAATTCATTTGTCTTGTCCTTAAGATATGTCTTTGCTTCTGAAAATAAATAAAATCTTTTGTAATTTAATTTGCATTTTATTTCATTTTAATTTTTAGAGGTATATAGAGGCGCTTTTCAGCCAAAGCTTGTGAGCAAAAATAGTTATAAGAACTGCATTATTAGGAAACTTTTTCATGGGGTTTATCAGTCTTATCCTTAAGAAACTACCTTATTTTTGGTAAAACATTTTTTTGGTTGTCTTTCATGACATTTTTAAAAGGTCTTATTAAATTTGAACAAATCTTACAAGGTGCCCTCTAAATAGAGCCAGTTTCTTTAACAAATATGTAGTTATTATTTCATAATTTGTAAAAAAGACATAATATTAAAATATATCCAACCATATTAACCCTTTTCTTAATAAAATATGAACAAATTTTGCGATTCTCACCAAAATACATAGCTGGAAGCTGGAAATCCCAACCGAATTATGCGTAAATGTAACCAAATTGTACTATTAATTTAATTGGTATTAAATTCATCGTCGGGGTGGCCAAATTCTATCAATAAAATAGTTGAATTTTCACACACAGGCACACACCTACCAGCCACCAAATGATGCCGAGAGGTCAGGGGTCGGAGGTTGAACGCATTTGCAAATTAAGCATGAAGAATGGAAAATCGCAATAGAAATACCATGCCGCAGATCAATTGGATAGCCATGTCTATGGGAAAATTCGAGGGAAAATGCCAAAAATTCGCTGGATGAGCCGCGAAAAATGGAAATAAAATTAACACACTTCAAATTGGTAGCACGGGTGTTGGTGGGCAAGGGCGAGGGAAAGGGAAAGGAAAAGGGGGAAGGGGAAGGGACAGTGCAATAAATAAAGCGCAGCGAAAGTGCGACATCAACGACAAAATAACAATCCTATAAATCACTTATTGCCAGTCAGTTGGGTGGTTGGGATGGTGGAATCATGGGGCATTGCATGGTTGCATGATGGCAGGGGTGGTGGTGGTGGTAGTTGGGATATATCTTTAGGATACATAGATGTGTATGTTGTTTGCCCGTTGATAAATTGCGCCGTGGCACACACGGGAAACAAAAACAAAACAACAATGATAACTGCAGATACATCGCACAGTTCTATGCATCTGTCAGATACGCAATTTCATTTACTAAATTGCACCGAACGCATTCGAACGTAACTGAGATTTTTGTTCTCTTTTTGCTGTTTTGTTGTTTTGTGTTTTTCCTGTTTCCCAAGTGCGGGCGTGACTGTGCTGGGCGGGACCTTTAATTGACGTCGACAATTAAAACAGTTGAGATACTTGTATCTGGCGGATACGATGTTGCTAAGGCAACAAGTGGTAGCCGAAATGTTGCCAGCCGGAAAACTCTCTGGCTTGAAGTTTTTCCACTTTTCGAATTCTTTGCCAGCCGATGATCTCATAGAAGTGCATTTTCGAAAAGTCGAAAAAGTGTGTCTTGGAGCGTAGCAGCATGTTGCAGACTTCGAAAGGATGTTTCTTGTTGCTTAAACAGTGGGTTGCAGGACTAAGATTTAATTTAAAAACCGGTTTGTATTTCTTACAAATAAAAAGAGAATAAATAATATACAAACAACATTAGAATAGTAAGTTATAATTATTAAAAAGAGTATAAAGCCACTAATATGCCTGCCACAATTGTAACATGGTAGTTATATCGTTTTAATGGGCATTCTGAAAGACTGTTGACAAACTTAAAAAATTGAGCAACATGAGGGCCAGAAATGCGACACCAGTCGCTCGTAAAAATGATGAAATAAAGTGCCCCCCAGTTTCTCCAATTCTCGGCTTCTCCAGTGACATTTGACCTTACCAGAAAAAGCCTAACGGTATCCACTGTGCGTCATGTTCTCTTGCTTATTGGGTCGCTCTCGCTTGGCAACAAGTCGCGGCCGCATTCGTCTGGCAACATGTTTCGGCATCTTAGTTGCTATGAAATAATTAAAAGAAAAAATTATAGATTATCTTACTATTTTTCCACCAAGAATTATACTTTACCAGTGTATATTTTCTATTTGCATCCGATTTTCGATCCGAAATTCTTCCTTCATAGCCGATCCGTTCTTAGTTTACTGTCTTGTCAACATGCCTCGGCAACTTTGTTGCCTCGCAAGTCCGCTCTCGCCGCCACATGCTGTCGCTGCCGCTGCGCTCACTTCACAGTGGGCCTCGGCCGAGTATAAAAGCAAACTTACCCCATAAAAAAAATTTTATTAATCGAAATATTCCGAATCTAACAACAACGCTGGCACTCTTGGCCGCATCCGTTGACGTCTTTTAGCGTGCTGTTAGCCGATCGACAAATATCCGGGAGTTTCTCAAAAGAATATAAAAAAAAAAAAACCAAAAGAGACTAAAATATTTTTTGTCGAATAAAGCGAATTTCCTAAATTATTTTTCGCTTTTTTTATCGCGTCGCGTACGCGTACGTGGTCGTGAGTGTGTGTGTTGGTGTGCCAGTTAAACAATAAAAAATTGGTAATAATATTTATTTTGCCCTACTAAACAAAAAAAAACGGAAAAACGGAAAGAAAAACATGAAAACTTAAGAAATTCCGGACAAACAACCAAAAATAAACTGTCGGCATTCTTGGCCAATTGTTGTTGTTGTGGTTCTCTTTTTTTTATAAACTTTTTTTTAGCGTGTGACAAAAAAATATATGAAAAAATAAAGAGTGTGTCATTTGGCTCTCCCGCTCAAATGCCTGGGTGTTGGTTTTGTTATTATGGTTTTTAATTTAATAATAATTTTTTTTTCCACCTTTTTTTGGCGCTGAGTCACGTGCAAAAGTTCAAATCAATTGTTGGCCCGAAAAACGAAAACTTTGGAGGAAAAATGCTCTGCATGGAAAACTCAAAGTGCATTCCAACAGAAACTACAACAAAAAAATACAACAAAAAATGCAGTCTAATAAAAAAACATTACCAACACAGCGGAGAAAAAAAAATGAAAAAAACAGGTTTTTGGAACCGCTTCGCTTATGACGCTGCTGCCAACTTTGTTGTTTGGCTTATACTGTACAGTGAACCCTAAAAGTTGACTATCAGAAGAGCATAATTCTAAAAGTTTGACATCTGAGGAAAAAAATCAAAATTTGGGGCCAGTCTTTGATGTAAAATAAAATCCATTTTTTTGACCTGTGGCAAATTGTCTGAGAAAAGTTAATTAATTTTGGTGAAGCCGAGCAATGTGGGTTGTCCGAAAAGTTTTAACCTTATTTAGGCATTGGACCAAAAGTGTTATCAACTAGCTGGAAACTTTTATCAAACAATTTTCATCCGAAATTCATAAAGTTTTCTAAGCTTTCACTTTGATCTAAAGTATTTCTGAAGTCCCCATAAAAAAAGTAGTTGTTTCATTTAATTTTAGTTCTTGGTCAAATTAAAAATATTAAATCATTAGCCATCATTTAACTCTCTTTGGCTATTCCCAATTAAAAGTTTAAATTTCAAATCAAATCATTTGATTTTGGTATTAATTATTCAAGAATATTAAGTGGGAAAAACTTTTCAAGTTTTGGCAACTTGAACACATTTTCAAAATTAACACATCAACTCCCGCTACTCTTCGCTGGTAAAAAAGTTTGTGACATTATAATTAGCGTTTTTGAAAGTTTATGAATATTTTAAGTCTACTTCCGTGTAGTTTGTTAGACGAAAAGAACAACTACCAACGAATATGGCCAAGAATAATTCGCGTGCCGCCGTATGTGGCGGTGTATGAAGGCGTTTCTCAAGTAAAAAGTCAAGGCCTGCCCCAAATATCGATTACCCAGCGGTAACAATAGTAATAGCCGTCAGCTAAATGAGTAAGGCGGTAAGAAAATACCCCTTAAGTGGAAGTGGGTGGCGATTGTACTTAGAACAAGAGGGAAATGAGTTCAAGACAGTAAAGGGTAGTCAAAATAAATGTTTTTAACAGAAATTGGATGTAGTATTTAAAGGATAACTAATTTTAAAAATATGGCGACCGTGACATAAGCTTGTCATTTGTGACAATTAGCCTGTTTGTTGAATCCTACAGATCTTAAAAAAAAGAATTCTAAAATACAATAAACTCTTACCCTTACCTAGTGATCACTGTACCTTAATGCTCATTGCAGTCCAAGGACATTAAGCATAGGTGCAACTCCAGTGCGTAGAAATGAGATGGGGCTAACAAGCGAGCGATATCAAGCTTGAGTCACACTCGCTCTCCCGCTTTTTCTCTCTTGCCACAAAAGCACAAACACAACGCCCCAACAAACCGCTAATCTAAGGTGAGCAGAGCACCTCTCTTTGCGATAGAGATACATAGGCGAGAGACCTCCACCTCTCTTATCTGTCTGACCCAATCCAACAAGATAACGATCCACAGAAAACATGGAATTTATTGAAAATATTAAATATTAAGAATGAGAGGGAACTTTATTTAGGCATGCAGGTCCAGGTCCCCCTTTCCTGCCACAACACTCATACAGATACATATATATCGCTTTGTCTGGCTCTGTGGCGACGTGTTTCGACTGCTGAGAGAGCCTCAATTTCCGTTACAAAAGTGGCAGCGACATGTGCGAAGAAGGCTAAAAAGAAGAAGAAGAAGCAGAAGAAGCGGCTGTGGAGAAGCAGGTTTTCTTGGTTACTTCGAACTGCCAACTTTTTTTTTTTAGAATGCAAAGACAAAGCCAAAACTCACACTAGCAGTATAGTATCTCACTCTCGCCACCGAAATAAGTCGTGTGTGACGCTTCTGCCGGCTTTTGCCTCATAAATGCCAGTATTTGCCATTTGAATATCAGACGTTAGTGGTATGTGGTATTATGGGCCAAACAATGCACTTTATGAGGATCGTTTGTGAAAGCTGTCTTAGAGAAGATTAAAAAGGCTAACACTCAAGGCTTCCATTAAAGGTTTACAGCTAAGCAGTGGAGTTATGGCTTAAACTAAAAACAGGGACAATAATAACAGAACTACTATAATTTTTTTTGTTAACAAATTATTATTTTCTCAAAAAAAAACCATAAAAAGAACAAACCTTATACGTTCCCGAATTAAATCTAATCTCTTTAAGATTTTGTATGATATTTTAAAAATATTTTTAACAGAAACTAAATGGAATTTCTATAATTTCTTAATCGTTGCAGATTTTACACACACCTGGAGAAACAGCAGTATCTAGACCGGCATAGAACTATCTAAAAAGTGTTAATAATTAATAATAATTTGTGCAATCAAAAAGCGAACAAAAAATACAAAAACGGACTGATAATTTTTTGAAAGATTTTTTTTTTCGTGTAAAATTGTAAACAAACCAAAGAAGTTTAAAAAAGAGAGCCGGTCGTAATTTTTTGTCGGTGAACGGAGACAGAGAAAAACGATAAAGAAAATGCGAGAACTGCCCGTCTTGGCGCTGCTCCTATGCAGCTGTTCGCTAATAGGTGAGTGCCAAACACGTTCCACATCCACCAGATACTTTTCTATCTATAATCACAAAATTAGAAATAGCAACCTGCAGTCGATGCAGAAATAGAGCTACAAAACGAAAACCAATTTAATGATGAAGATGGAAGTTTTATAGGGGAATCAAACTTTTAGGGAAGTTTAACTGGATAGAAGAGGATTAGAACTAGTGCCTTAGCTTTGAAAAACTAGTATCTAACTTGTATTAAATAACCAGAATTCTTCTTAAATGTAGGAAATTAAACTTTTATTAAAGCTACCTTTAGCTTTAAAAACAACTATCTTTTAGTTTTTAGTGAGTGTTAAGCTTTAAATTCGCTTAAGTCATAATGACCCTCAAAAAACCCTATTTTTTCCATTTATAATCCCAGAAAAATAGCAAATCATTAGGTTATACACCCCACATAGTGGCATTGTAACGAAAGTCATCCATTTAATCCCCATGATTTTCCCTAAGTCTTCCAACTGACTCGACTAAAATCCGTTTATCAGCAGCATTCTCCGCATATCCAGTTATCATATATGTTCTGAGTTCCTGAGCTCTGGACAAGTTACCTGAGTACTTGGCAGTTACCTGATGCCAAAGGCGACCCTGAAACCAAGACACTCAGCAAATAGACAAAAAAAAAAAGAAAAACAAGAAATAAAAATAACACTATCCCAAAATCATGTTCCTTATCGCCGCAATCCTCTGAAATTTTAGAATCAATATTTGTCTTACGCCATAACACAGGGACTATATAAGAATACTATCCGAATCTGGACAAATATCATATATTTTTTTTGGGCTAGCATGGCAGATTAGGCCTCTAGAAAATTACATAGGCATTTGGCCAGATACACAGATACTATCACAGATACAGATAGGCTAGCGTCATTTGCTTAGGCAAAGATCTGAGCACCTGACTTTGGGGACCATAAAAGTATCAGAGAACGCTGATTACGCAAGAGGAGTCTGTTGCCAAGAGGCTAGACTACAAAACCAATAGCCCCAAGTATTTTTTACCAAAAAGAAACTCAATTATTTAAATGCCAGAAGAGAACAAAATATTGGAGTTTATTTCCAAAAAAAAATGAAAAATAAAATACAAAAAACAAAAAATTCCGCTTCCTTCGGATGTTCTGGACTTAATACGTAAATTAGGAGGATCAGTTAGTTATTCTACGACGATGCCCACTCCATAAATGGTACAGAATGTACGATAATTCATCCTGGCGCTGAGGATCAAGCTCATGGGCAACGGGTAGAGATGCTTATCGCAAGTGACACTGATAAAGCAACGGGAATCGATGGCGCCCCGGAAATTCAGGGTGTATTGGGGCCTGGCCAGGTGGCAATAGAGCTTGGCAAGGACCGAGTTCTTCTTTTTAAAATTGGCGTTGATTTGGGTGCCAACTCGCACGCAGCTGTTGAAGGTGTGGGCGTAGGTCACCTTAGTGGATTTCGAGTTCAAGGTAGCCAATAGCACGGCAGGACCAAGGGTATAACGACCCACGAACGATAACTGATTCGGTTTGTTCCCCGGCTGCACGAGGAGGTCCCAGCCAAGGTCCAGCCGTTTAGTGATGCGCTTCAGATACGAGGTCACAAAGTAGCCAGTATTTTGGTGCGGAACCACGTCGCTTAGAACACAGGACCAGGTATAGTCCCTGCCCATGTGGTCGATGGCCATCTGATAGTGCTGCAATCCTTCGGAAATGAATGACATATTGCTCTTGAATCGCAAACGATCGGATAAGTACTTGGTCATTCCCACATAGAATCCACTGCGGCTGTCCATATGCACAAAGTACTCGGACAAACAATCCCCTAAAAAAGGATTACTTAGATTTGAAAGCGATATCGTTATCGTAAACCTACCTGTTAACGGATGCAAATCAGTATCGCAAATGTAAGTAAAGTTGAAGCTGTACCGGTTCTTAGAACCCTTGCCCATTTGCAATTGGTTGCCCAGTAGTAGTTGAGGGTTCACGAATCGGTTGGACATTATGCGGAACCCATCAAAACACACAGGGTGCGTCATGCGTTCCACTTTATCTAAATCCGATACGTTGCCAGGATTATCTCCAAAGTTCTTCATAACATCTATTTTGGCCGAGTCGTCGGTTAGCTCCTCCTGATGAGCTTCGCCCACATAGTTAATGCATTTCAACACAAGATTGCGCTTTAGCTTTTCGTTTTCGGTTTTCTGGTTAGAATGAGTATTACCCATGATGGAAATTGATGATAGATCTGTGAAGAAAATATAAATACAAGTTAGTCAGTAAAACATAGTCAGGGTGCCTAATCCATAATTCATTCAATTTAATAAGCTGGCAAACTTCTGAGACACAACTTTAGAGAAGAAGTCAGTCTAAAGTCGCTTCCCAGCAATTACCGCATCCGGTTTAAGACCCCAGCCTAGTCGGATGCCTCCCAAAGTCGAATTTAATTAACGTGTATTCTCTATTAGAAATTTAAGAGAGTGACTCAGCTGATAGATCATATAATAATGGGGTTTCCCCCTCCAGAGAAGGAGAACCGAAAGGAAAACTGTCCGGGAAAATGCTCAAGAAAGATCTTTGGTTGGAAAAAAAGAAGAAAAAGTTGGCACTTTGCCGCCTCACTTTTGTGGTCAGTTTTATGCTCTAATTTTGTGCCGTAAACTTAAAAGTTTTTTATGTTGTCGCCGCTCTGCTTTTTGTGCCTTAGTTGCCTTTAAAAAAAATAAACGGCAGCTTGTTCCATATTTTCCCCCTCGCTGTGTGTTGCAAGAAAAAACACTTTGAAGAAAAGCTCAAGAGTGAAAAATTATAAAAAGTACAAAAAAAAAAAAAAAATGGCAGGGAAAAAGACGGAGGACAGTCCTAATTAGCTAAGCCCGAAACTGGCTTAATTGGGTGCTGCTTTCACTTTGGCCATCATCGTTGTGCCTGGGAAAACTGTCTAACTGACAGTTAGTCATACTATTAATGGACGATGAGGGCTCTACGATGAATGGTCAAAAAAAAAAATTAAAATAAAAAAACAAAATGTCTAGAGGAAGGGGGTTCGAAGTGGAAGAGTCCTCTTTAGGGGTCTTGAGAGTCTTCTTTACTTTGTTGAAACACAAAACCAAAGTTTGTTTGTCTTTAAAAAGAGGAAATAGTGATATAATTATCTTGAATATAATTCTAGAGATTCTTTAGAGTCTATGAAATCAGACCTTATCTAGAAATCATAATACCCTCTATAACGACCAGATTCCAATGAGGATTCCCTCTTGAGGGGTTTATAAACTCCATTTAGTATCTTAACTTTGATTCTCTGAACTGAGGACATTCTTCGAATTCTCTGACTCATATCTCAGAGGAGACTTCTCACGCTTCCCAGCTTCTCAATAGTTGGGGAGATGGGGGTATGCACCGGTAAAAAGAGACGGACTACATGGGGAGACATCAGGTTTGGACTCAAGTTGTGTTCCAGAATGGGAGAAGGGAGACTCTGAAGACTCTGCAACCGAGACCGAGACTGAGAATGGAAGCTTTATGGTCAAGCGGGCAACTCGTTGAGTACTTGTATCTTGTCTTTTGTGCCACTTGACAAGACAAAGATGGAGTAGAACGAGATGGGCAGAGAAAGAGATGGAAGCAGAAGACAGGAAAAAGGAAATTCCAATTATGTTCCTAAGACTCTGGGCTTTGCGTAGAAAAGAATTGTTGCCGCTTGCTTTTTTCTTTCTCTTTTTAGACATTATTTCTATACTATACTTTTATTTTTTTTTAAATTTTAATCCAGTAAGTCAGGCATTCTCTTTAATTAATAAAACAAAACATTTCGGTGGAGAAAGAAAAACAAAAGGATTCAAGTGGATTGCAGCCGCGATAATGAGACAGGCCAGCTATATTTATTTTCTCTCCACCCCAGATATATGTACTATATGCATCGCCCGGGTAGATCTTTATTGGGGGGACTTGATCCCAAAAACTTGCGCATAATTAGCTCGCATTGTGGCATGTAGCGCCCCATCCATCCCACCACCCATTTAAATTAACTGCAAATGAGCCAGAAAAAAACCAGACCAAGCCCCCCAAAAAAACAAAGATTCTTTTACATTTGTCGGTTAACCAACATCCCCCCTTTTTATAAATCACACACAAATAAAATATGTGAAAACTTTCTGGGGAAAAACAACTCAGCGGTAAAATATGAAAGTAAAATTAATTAAGAAAAAAAGAAAAAGAGTTGAATTGAATTAGTGTGAAAAATATGGCAAGATATGAAGTATGCATTCGCTTTTCTTGAATTTAATTGTGCATTTTTGTGAGAGTTGAGCAAAGGAGAAGTTTTTAGAGACCCGCATAATCCCCACATGAAGCTTATGAACAATGAGATGCATACCAAGATGCATACAATTTAACCAAAAAAAAAAATAAATAAATAAAAAATATGTACAAGAATGCAGTGAAAATACAAATGAAGGAGCCCCCTTGGCTTGGCTTTTCTTCCAAGTATGATGAATGAATTTTAAATTAAAATTCAGACGAAACACACAAAACTGATTAAGCCACATGTGTCCCGAAACGAATTGTGAAACCCAGGTCCACATTCCGCTTACCACCCGCATGGAGCTGGGGCTTCAAGAAAAAAAAAGAAGTAGGGTTACTAGTTTCAGAGAGGGTTCTACACTTACCAGCACCCTGGAAAATTTTAATAGTTAATTTTCAACGCAAGGAAAATATTTAAAAATATTCTACAGTTTAAAAAATATGATAAATAAAGTTCTAACTATTAAGACTGTACCCTCAGAACATCCCTGGTTTATTTAAAAAATTCCATTGGCATTTTGCAAAACAAAAACCTGTTGAAGAAATTTGAAGAAAGATCGACAAAGATTTGATGGCCCTCGAGACAGGAAGCTCCCCACCTGACTTTTAGTACGTGATGGGCCTAACAACGAGCCAAAATTGAGCTATAACCGGTGGGTCCTGCGATGTGATTTGGGATTTCTTTAGGCCATACCATCGGCCGGCAACTACCTGTATTGCCATCGGCCATATGGTGGGGGACACAGGTAACCCGATGACGCCCTGGCCATACACAACTAATTGCTAATTGGATTATGTCTTACTCGAGTGGGAGAATGTAGGAAAAACACATATATATATATATATCTAGGGATAGAGAAAGTCAGGCGGATGGCAGGCAGGCAGTCAGGCAGGGTCATTGATATCCGCCTTTGGCCAGGTCGTAATCCAAACGACGGTCATCGTAGCAGCAGAAGCAGTCCAGACATCGAGGGTTGGAATGTTTTTAATTGACTTGCCCCATTGCAATTGCATAACAATGAGACGACACACCCCCTCGGGACCATCTCTCCTTTTTTCTTCATGTGTACAGCGTGTGTGTGTGTGTTTGCCTGCCTGATTGCGGCGTCAATTGTCAATTTTTGTTACCTTCTGTGCTGCTTGCCTGCCTGCCTGCCGGCCTGCCTGACTGACTGTCGGGCCCTTCTAATTGGTAATGCAAAGTGCATGGCCCGGTCCCGACTTCTGGCTCCTGTCCGCTGTCCGATGTCCGTCTCTGCCCATTGGAGTGTGTCCTTTCTTTTATTTCCTCTTCTCCTGCTCTCCACGCCCAGTCTGAACCTTTCTTTGTTCTATCAGCTTAATCAATTTTGTTTCTATTTCGTATTTTTGAGGAGAGGTGCATCTAAAAAAAAAGGTGTGAATGATATTATTGTGTCTCAAGATACTATTCTTAATTCGAAGTTGAGTCACATGTTCTGGTGATTACCTTGTGTCTTGTTTGCGGGCCATCACTGTACTTGATTTCATTTTGTTCCTGGGGGGTTTCATTATTTCAGTATTTTTTTCATTTGTAGGAGTCGTGCTCCATTTTGCATGCCCATCTCTCGACCCGCACACTCCGCGCTCCATCACTCATTAAATTTTCCCACACTGAGTGGAACTCCGACTCCCACTGGCCACGCCTCCCACCAGAGTCCTCGTGCGCCGTTTGGCAGGCCAGCCTCCAAGCCATCCTCCCATGGCCAATTCTCATCCTCTTCCTTCGGCACTTATCTTGCCTTCCTGCTTTGTTTTTTGTGTTTTTTTCCCACCATTAAGCCTCAACTATCAGCGGCAGCTCATCAAGACGAAAAGCGGCAAAAAGTGCAAGCATAAGGCAATTCCCGCAATGCCCTCTGCCCCCCAATATCCCTCACAGCCCCAGCCACCCAGACCCCTTTTTGGCCCCGTACACTCACCGTACTATTTGCTGGTTTTGGCAATTTTCAACGTTTAACCAAATAAACCTCTGACAGCAGTTTCACTTACACGCGGAGAATCACTTCCAGGAAAAAGCACACTTTTTTCAGTAGAGATGGTAAAGATAGCGACGCTATGAACTCGATCAATTAAGTTTGAATTCTTAGAGATGACAAACGCTAAAGATGCATTAGTGACATAATTCGATAACTAATAAGAAGATGCTGTTTGAGACTTAATATACTGCATCTCTAGAAAATGTTATTTATAACCAAAAGTAGTGTAATTTCGGCATTTTTATGATAATTTTTTTATTTAGATTTTTGCATAATGTTGGAAAATGCTTGAATATTTTTTAAAAATTATTTAAATTAAAATCCTTCAAATTATTTCCTTACTCGCAGTGCACTTCAATAGCCCACTCGCCTGCATCTCTCACATTCATATAGTGCTCAGTGGCTCTCGGCGTCATTATCAACGTTTAATCCCCCCTCCCCCCCTTCGGGTTGTCCGCCCACCCTCTCCTGACGGTTTTTCTGTTCCCTCTTCAGTTTTTCAGCTTTTCAACGGCGGCGGCTGCCAGCGGGTATGGTTTGAAATGAAACTGAAATGGGGAATGGGAATGGGGAACGGGAATGGAAATGGCGATGGCGATGGGATTGGGATTGGGTTTGGGTTTGTGATTGGGGGGAATGGTATTCCCGGACTCACCTGGACCACAAATTGTTTTTGTATGCCCCATTGCATATTTTTTTTGGTGTGGTCTCTGCTTGCATAGCAAGTACAGGTTTCTTGAAATGGAAGTAGTTTTTAGGGAAAACAAGAAATTATTATTAAATTTTAAATAATTAAATTTAAATTATAAAATTTTAATAGAGTTTCCTATGTTAGCAGTGAACGTTTTCCCAAAATTAAGTTATATTAAGTAATATATGTATATGCCTCGGGGAGTAACTTTCAAAGAGTTTTGTTCATAAACTAGTTCTGCGACTTCAATGAACTAGTTCGGGAACTTCTTTGGCTTGAACCCCAGTTACCCTTTAGCCCCTTTTAACTCTTTTTTTTTTTACCGAAGCCCCTTGACTGCTTCATTCTCATCATTATACCATTCCCAAAGTTACGAAAACTTTTTAGCCGACGCCAAGTTGGCTGTGGGGCCTGAGAAAATGTTCCCCCCTTGCCGCCGCCCTTAACCCCTTTTGGTGCCGTCTTTTTATTTTAATTTTTTTTTTTTCCTGGGCATAGTTTAGCGTAAATTTTGCATAATTTTATGGCAATTTTTCACATGCGCATTCGCAATGCGGCCAACTAAATAAAAAAAAAAGGAAACAAAAATATAATAAACGGCAAAAGTAACAACAAAAATGCATCCCCATGCCCCTGTCGACGCCCTTTGTGTTTGCATTTTAGTCATGAACTTTGAAGCATTTGTCATGCATAATTTGAGCACCAAATGTATTGGAAAGAATTTTAAATTGATTGCTGTTGGTGTTGGGGAAGAGGATAATGCACTCACTCGGATAACCGGACAAACGGACATGCGGACAAATGGACACGCGGACAAAACGGTTATGCGAACAAGGGGAACCGATTCTTGGACTCTCGGACATTAGTCAGTCAGTCGGACTTAAACCCCTGTGGGCCAAACAGCTTTGTCAATAATTAGCTTAACCCATTAATAACCCAGGAATGCAGCCAAGCCATGACTGAGCCATGGAACTGAGTCAGCAAACCGTAAGATACGGATACATCTAACGGATTACGTCTGGTGAAAAGTGATGGCGGGAAAGGATAGCCATCGGACAGCCAACAAGATTAATGATGGCCTTTACCTTATTCGGTAGAGAAAGACAGGGCCAAGCTCAGGGAGAATGGCCGAAAGCTAAAAGTAAAAGTTCATTCACATTGCTTTGTTGCAGCTGCAGTTCTTTGGAGATTTAAAAGAGAAAACTAAATGCCCTCTGGTGAGGGGTATCTTCATTATTTTGTTTCATTAAATTCATTAAATAAATAAATATTTACAAACAACAAACACCTCTATTGTATTGAATTTTTCGAATGCAAAGTTGTAACCTTTTTTTAAACAAATTGTTTAAACAGCAGTTGTTTAGCTTTGTAAGTAAAATATTTGTCAACTATTTAAGGTATAAACAGTAACTATTCCAGAGTATCCATTGACTTTCTCACTGTACTTGGGTTACTCCACTGAGGTGCTAACCTCTCCCAAAAATGTACACACACCATGCATATGTATTCCCATAATTTACAACCAGGGCTTTATCTCCGTTTTGCAGAGGCGCTTTTTTCGCACTTTTCGCCCTTTTGGGTTGCCAAGACTTTATGGTTTTTAAGCTCCTCTGCTGCATCGAATTCCGAGTAAAGCCTTCATAAAACACTCAGATACAAATCCAAAACAGACTCCAACTCCAGCTCGGACACACTCATTTCGAGGCAGGAGGAGTGATGATTAAATTCCAGTGATTCAGTTTTCATCCAGTTTTGTGCCAAAGCTATTAAAATCATCATCGTCATGTGTTTGGAAAGGAGATCTTCTCAAATTGTTATTTTTTTTTGGATTTTGTTTTTGAGGAAGCTTGTGCAATTGAGTTTGTTTCCGATTGGTTTGATTAAGCCCCCAAAATATGGCCCGAAACAGGAGCTTTTGTTCAGTGGTCCTTGCTTCAAAATGTATCCTGCCAAGCAAGAAATCCTAATTAAGCTGCGAACAGTAATATTCTGCCGATAGAACAAAATAGGAACAAATATCAGAGAAATTTAAGATTTTTAATTGAAAGACAAAAAAAGTTAAAAAAAGGTTACAAAAGAATTTTTGAAATTTGAAGTCTGCTTTTGACTTGGAATTGAGAGCTTCTGGTTTTATTTCAATTGATTATTGCTATGTAAGGTGGTTCAAGTAGGTGACGAAGGGTGGTTGGTTTAATTGAAGATAAAAAGGCAACTCCTTAATATACATATATTTAGGAAATTCTTGAGCTTAAAAGAACGATATGTTGACTATAAATTAGTTTGGAAATAGAGTATCTTTTAGGTTAAAAATATATCCATAAGAGATTAAAATCTATTATTATTCTATTCGAAACAAAATCACTTAAGAAAAAAGGCTATGATTTTTAAAAATAAGGCTACAAATAGTGTATCTTTTTCTTCACAAATATATCCATAAGACATTGAAAATTAATTGATTCTAGCTTCGGAAAAACACAATAGCCAAAGCTCTCTATATTTCCACTACTATGGTAGATATTCTCTGGGAAACCCTATTGCCTTTTTGTTTATTAGTTTCCCCTTGTTATTGGAAGATACCATAGCCTACTGGCATTGTTGACGGTTGTCAATTGCTAATAAACGTAATTGCTGTTGCACAATGCCGAGGCAGTTGTCAATATAGGCATTGTTCCCATTCGAATTCGAATCAATCGAATAAATTTACTTGCGATGTCTGTTAGTCGCCTGGGGGTAGTCCTTTTTGCTATCGAAGATACCCTGTCTTGGTTGACATTTGATTTCTGACGCGTGCCGGTTTAACGACTGGCTGGATGGAAAGGGAAAGTCATTTTAGGGGGAACTGAGTGCCAAAGGAAGGAAAAGTGGCAACACACAAAGGAGTGCCACATGCCACACTCCCCTCCAAATTGTAGGCTGACTGACTTGCTGGTTATTTTTGTTTTTATGATTGTTTTAATTCTGCTTGTTGCAAACAAATAGGCGGAAAATTTGAACGCAGTGTGCATGCAACATTTGGCATGCGCCCGGGCCATCATTCGCCTTCCAACTTCCTCCCCGCCACATCTACTGTGGTGTGTCCCCGCCGGAAAAGTTTTCAGATGCGTTGCGCGTGTTGCGGCCTCATTAATTTGTTTCTAGATTTATTAATTATTCAGTTTTCCGTTTTCAGTTTTCCCCGCCGGGGCCACTATAGAACTAGTCACGCGTACCGAGTGTTTACTGTTGAGAGTGAGTGGTGTGGTGCCTCCGCATTGGATCATTTCTCTGAAATATTCTAACATTTTGTCTGGGAAGTGTGCGAGCCACTAATTGGTAGCGTCAAGAGGTCCTTGGTCGAGTCATATTGGGGCAGCTGCCTCTAATGGAATTTTTGGGGAATTTCCGGGTCAGAAGGGCCATGAAGAAAATAATTTACACAAAAGTCACGAAGAGAACTATTCATATTTCTAAAGCAGTATTTTATAGGTTTTTTTTTGTTTTTTTGCCAAAATTATTTTATTAATTCCAAGTATGGAATATATTTTTGAAAATATCATCCCTTGTCTAGATGTTTCCACCCCATTTAATGAAAATATATCTTGGTCCATAAATTTTGTCGATCGTTTTGTAAAAAACCTCCCCAAAAAAAACCTAAATGCTATAACTATTTAATATTTGTAAGCCATTAGTCTGGACATTAGTTTATTTTATTTTGTTCTTTATGGCATGGAAAGTATTAAGACTTTCTAATTTTTTTCTACAAGCTCTCTCACTATCTCTGATAATGAGATTGGAATAACTTCCTTTGGCTTGTTTTTCTTAATTTGTGAAAGAAAACACTACCCAGAGGAAGACAAATGCTTGCTAGATTATTTACCATTTTTTTAAACCCTTTTTTTTATAGTTTTTTCTTTTATTTTTTTATACGAATGCCCTTTAGCGGAAGTCGCACAACCTTTTTTTGTGCCATTTTTTGCCTTAACTTTAATTCAATTCTGTAGTTTTTAAAGCAATCAACGATGCATACAATGTTTAAAGTTACCACTCAGAGAACATACAAAAAAATGTATACAAAAAAATAAACCAACCTGGTATGAAACAACAGGTGTTTGGCTTGTCAAGCCAACCATGAAAACACTCGATGGGCATTCGATATTTGTATGGATATAGTGACAGTTGATCGAAGATATAAGGTTACACAGGAAGTTTCCTCTCGATGGGAAAGGAAATTCAAGACAGAAGACTAGGGGAAAGTTTGTTTTTTTTAATTAATAACAAAAAAAGTATGGAAACCCAAGCTAAATCATTTGAAACTGCCCAAAAAACAAACCATATAAATGTCTCATAAATAAGACATTAGAAAACATGCGTATCTTATTATTGTATACTTTCCATAAACTCCCTAAAATCAAAACAAAACAAGGATCATTAGAAAGACAAAAAGTGCCAAAGAAAACAAACAGATATTATGATGAGATTCCATCTGGATTCCGCACAATTGCATTTCCCACACGAATATATCTATATAAATGATATATGGACCGCAAGTGGCTTTTCTCCCAAGCCCCCCTCCCGAAAAACCAGAATTTTCCAAGGCCTGAGCGACGTCTGCTCCCCAGACGGCATTTAAGATACAAAGGCAGAGATACAGAGATACAAATGCATCTCATGGTTATGCTCCGACAATTAGTGTTCAAAAATAGAAGCCCTGAAAACAGTAGCACACAGCTCCCGACGACATTGATCCCCCCAGACGACTCCCAACCCGTATCACATTTTATGTATATATATTCTCCCCTCCAGATCTCCCATCTCCGATCTGCAGATCCCCGATCATACATTGTTTAATGGATAAAGGCGTGTAAGTTTTCATGCCTCGGCGACAGTTGGTAGTTTGTTTGCTTTAATTATTCCAGCAGATACAAGATACATCTAAATGAATTCGAAAGCTGCAGCTGCAGTTTATCAAGCGCTTCCAATCGCTCCAACTGACAAAACATTTTCCCAAAAAAAATGAAAACTATTTCATTTCAAAGAAAACCGAGCACATCCAGAGATGGTAGAGAATTCAGTAAAAAAGTTACCAAATGTCTTTAGTTTTTCTTCCTTTCGGGTTCACGACAAACACACACAAAAAAAGTCAAACCTCAATCAACAAAATGGAATTGCCTTCTAAGCAGGCAAAAAAACGGAGAAAAACACATTTATCCAATTAGCAAAATGCAAAGCAACTGTCACAAAAAAATTGCGAAAACTCTTAATTCTTGAGAGAAACTTTGGGCATTTGAATATGTATGGTATTTCAATTACTGTCTGCTAAGAGGTGCTCCAATAAACTCTGGGGTTACGACAATGAGATACGTTTTATTTCTGTTTTCTGTTTAAAAACTATTTTTATTTTTTACAATTCTCTAACACGAAAGATACATTTTACATCTTAAATCTATTTTGAACTACTTATCAAGACCTTTAAGACCCTTTCTTAAGTTCTTCAAGTGCACCATGGTTTTAAGCTCGTTGTGTTGATCTCGTATCCGATCCCTAGAAACTATATCTTTGCAATTCTTATCTTAAATCGTGTTAAAACACTGCCTGTTAAGGGACCAAATATTCAAGGAATTGAAGAAATCAAATAATGCTAAGGCACAGCTAGAACCACTGAGGAAAACCACGAATGCTTATCAACACACTTAAACACCTAATATTGAGGTTAAATATTAAAGCTCATTCTAATCTTCTTAATATTTATTTTAATCACTGTCTACAGTAATTTTTTCTTAATCTTTTTAATATTAATTTTAATGACTGTCAGTTATAAAAAGGTCATCGAATGAGTTCAAACCATGCTTGTTTTAGGGTTTCTTTTTTTTATTAAATTCCTAATAAACCCAAATTTTTTATACAATGAAAGCAAATTACATTTGTACTTTGTGTTACAGGGAAAGCACTTATTTTGCCCAACCCCCCTGTTGACGCCGCCTGTGCAAATACAGCTGCTAAGGAACAAAATGAACAACTCTGACTATCCCGTTTACATAATATGTCAATTAAAGGCGCAACAAGGGGGTTGACATTATGCGACTTATAAGATATAATGGGTGGGTGTGGATAAAAGCTTTTATACCCAGCCATCCAACCACCCAACCGCCCAACCATCCAGACACCCACTCCACTCCAGTGGCTGTCACGAAGTCCTCCGATATTTATGGCCCGCTGTGATTCGAATTTTTGGCATAGTTATATCTAGCCAACATATTAATTTGATTTCCTATATTTCTCTTTATGGTTTTGGGGGGGTTCTGGGCTCTGTTTTAGTGTTATTGTTCGTAGAGTCGCATAAATCAGAGCGCCGTTTGACAACTCGAAGAAAATGTACTTTTTGGGGTTGTAAGACAACTGGCACTCAGGGTTAGAGTCCTTAAATCAAAACCCAAGAGTTCTATTTCTCTATTTCAATCCGACAAAACCCCCCACCAGAGACTTTCCGGCCGCTGCACTTTGCCAAATTGCGAATCTGATTTATGCGGTTGAAGAGGATTTCTTGGCAGCCTGTTAACACTTCATTTAAGCTGAAATATCTCTTAGATGCAAACAACAAAAAAAGCGAGCATTCCAGTCTCTAAGTATTTCAATTAGCGAAAGGCATTATTTCCCATGGGGGAGGGTTCGGTCGGAGGTTGCTATTCCCGTCACTTTGTCATCTATTTTTTGTAGCCTGACTTGTCTCCTTCGGATTGAAAGTTCCATAATTGTTGTTTACAATTCAATTTTCCGCCCACCCTCGACACTCTCGGCTCTATTGAGGAAATGAAGTGGATTAGGTGAAGGAGATTACAAAGACATCAAGTGGTCGTTGTCACGTGTCCGATGATTATTCTGAGGGATTTTCAAATTGGTTTGCCTCGAGGTTAATGCCGGAATTGGGATTTAACCATGGCCTGTAAATAATAAACAATTCAATTAAGAGGTTTTCACCAAATCACGATAACCAAATATTTAAATCTGTATGGCGGAAGGAAGGCCGGGAGAAAAATCAATTTAATTAAGATATCAAAGTTAAGGAGGAGTTAAGGACTTTCAAAGATTATAAAGTTTATGAAATTCATTAGAAATTCAAATTATATTCTTAAGAAAGTATAATTTTTATGTCTAGAGTCTAGACTTATAAAAAGGGGAAAGAGTGTGCTGGTTCTTGATAAGAAAGACTTGCTAAGCTTTTAAAGACTTGTCTGTTGGTCTCTTTTAAGGATAACTCTACAAATTGTAAAGCTACTTTAACCAGTATCCTCAACCTATAACCTTTATGGTCTTGGGAATAAAATCATGAAACCTTTGAGGCTTGTTTACACCCATCACATATTTGAATAAGTACTTGTTAGATACGAAAACACCCAGCTAATTATATTCTTTCCCACCATTAACCATTTTTCTTTCTTTCTTTCCAGGTAAGTGTCAATGTCAATGGCCAACAAAAAATAGAAATAGAAAAAAAAACAAAACACACGCTCGTAAGTCATGATTGATGATTTCACACCTCCGACTTTTTGGGTTGGTAGGAATAATTTTCTTTTAGGGGGGAGAGTATGGGGAACAAAATATCGCGTTTTTATGGCCTGTTTATGCTCCATGTCCCGGCAACTCATTAAAGGTGACAATGCAATGTGCCACGCCCACTAATTGCCTGTCATACAGAAATACTCATATCTTGACAATTTTTATGTTAATGAAAATGGTATGGTTGACAAGAATTTTCCTTTTGTTAAGAGTGTCATATGTTTTCTGTTGTCAGCTTCCCTTTTTGGAATAAATACTATATATATATGTATATATATCTGATATATCCGATCATTGGAGGTGCGAACAGCCGAAGGAGGCAATTAATTTGACACGTTTATGTGTCACAATGTTCCTCGTGTTGTCGATGGCTTGTTTTTGTCAATTTCGAACAGCTGCATTGACATTGAATGTGATTTTCCATTTTCCGAGGAGTGGCAGGGAGTAGTGAGTCGTGTGTGGAAACTCCAGCATGTGTAAATGTATCTGTCAGCTCGTGATGGCAAAGGTCACTTCTCCAAATTCAGAAATAGTACAGAAATAGATGCCAAATGGCCAATACTGGAAAGAAAACAGAATCTTTTTCCAAATATATATTTTTAATTATTTTGTAATATTATGAAGGGGGATATATATATATAAATTTATATATATGTGCTCCGAAAAGAGCCTAAAACCCAATGGAATATCCAACAAATCTAGATTTGGCTCCTAATTGATTTTCTATGATATCCTGTCGTATCCTATCCCTCTGGGACTTTTTACTGGGATGTTCAGTGACACGAAACAAATGCAATTAGGCCCCGGGAAGTGAAAGTATTTAAAGCCATGACTCATGAGAAATTTCATCCAGCTCCTAAAAACTCTCACTCCCAGTCTAACTCCCACTACCACTCCAACTCCCAACCCAAATGTTTGCATTCTTTATAAATAAATCGGGTCAAACGCAAATACACAGATGCCGTAAAGAATATTTTTGGGTATTTACTTTGCAAGGGGACGAGGGCGAGGGTCCGTCTGACATTTTTGTGGCGCCTTCACAGAAACCAACGCACAGACGCACACAACCAACTTTTATAGTTTTGTTTATGCCCCAAAAACAACGGCAACGAAAAGCATTTAAATCAGCTTCAGTCCGATTTAGATACTACGAGTATATAGTATGAATTAAAGCATCCAAGCAAAGAGCCAGCCATTCACAATTCGTTGGACTACTTCAAAGTGCTTGTGGGCCTGTGTGGTTCATTCTGGAATTGATTTTCGTTTTTGGCTAAAAATATGTCCCACTCTCTCCAAAAAAAATCACTTTTCCGATTTTCCGATTCTTCGTGCGTGGCTGGGTGTGTCGCCAAAAATATAAATATCTTCTCCTCTCAAAAAGTATCTATGTGTATTTCAATCAAATATATACATATCTATCTTGTTCTTGAGGTTATGGATTTTGTTGTTTTGGGGCAAGCCTTAAAGTCTGGGATTTGTTTCTTATTGATTGAAATTCAGAAAAGGTCAGGCGCCAATAGTCTGTTGGAGAAAAAACAGGGATCCCTCCACTAACGAACTAACATGGCTTCATTAACATATGTATCTCCAAGTTGTTTGCTTTGAAATATTCAAGATTTTTATCTCAAAATCAATCAATTTGTATCTCATTAGCAAGAGTTAATCTTAGAATTTTTATATTGAATCTAAATGAGATTTTAAACTACTACTTCTCTATGGAATGTCCACCAAACTCTATCCCAAAAAAAACACCCTCCAGATAACGGCCCAAAATGGATCGCCAATTCAAGCGAAAAGTGCTTTTTGGAATGGAACAAGAAAAATGTTAACTGCGATTTTTTACCAGGCTAACAAAAAAAATAGAAAAAAAAAAACTAAAAAGAACGAAAACAAACAAAAATATCTAAATGCTTTCGACGCAATGTCGACGCATCCAATGGATTGCCAAACTATGCGAAAAACACCCAGGGATACGGAGGAAAAATAAATAACAAAAAAACCAAAAAAAATAAAAAATTTGAAAC
This sequence comes from Drosophila bipectinata, assembly GCF_030179905.1. NCBI lineage: Eukaryota > Metazoa > Arthropoda > Insecta > Diptera > Drosophilidae > Drosophila > Drosophila bipectinata. The sequence continues at coordinate 11,492,698 of NC_091734.1, forward strand.
TATACGGTTGGAAAAGTTTTTGCAGAGAATGTAAAGTTTCGTGTCCGTATATCGCTGTGTTTGTGTAATCGCCAGACAAACCAAAGGTAGCAAAAAAATATAGCGTTTCTTATTGTTTTAGGGAATTTTTCGATTTTATTTGGCAGATGGGTGGGATCTGGAAAAAACTTTAACAGCAGAAAGGAGCAGTTGCCCGAATCAATCAAACCACATTAGTCAAATTTGATTTGTAAACAAAAATCATCGGAGAATTTCATTAAAAACGCAAGAAAAAAAGAAAAAGGAAAATGCGTTTCATCATCGTCAGTCAGTATCCTCACCCTCCGGTCGCTGTCCAAACAAAACATCTCAAAACATGGCCAAAAAAGTTATTAAAACTGTCGATAGATGGACAAATTGCGGATTGAGAGGCCCAATTGGGGCCAACACGCTGAAAAAACAAAAGAAAAGTCACAAGAAAAGAAGGCTAAATTTGGCTAGAGACGAAGTTAAGATACCCTTTAGGGTTTAGGAAATAAAGGCTCTAAAAGGTTGATTTAGATGCCAAGGGTTGAAGAGTATAGATGCCAAGTCTTTGTTAGAAAGGTTTAAAGCTCAAAGAGTTATTGGCCTAAAACTTTTTTCGCGGACAATAGGACATAGGCCATAACGATTCGGTGGGCAATTGAAGTAAGGATTTATGACAATAGCTTAAACCTCCTATAAGTCAAACCTCCTATAGTCCAGTATAAAAGTCCTATAGTCCCCATAATAATAACCCCTAGAAAGGGTATCAAAAAAAAAAACAAAAGGCCAATACTGAAAAGTAAGCAGGAAGAAGGAAGGATGCGAAATGTTTTCTTCTCAGCCAAAAAGCAAAAAGCAAAGACTGGATGGACGATATTATTGTTTTGACTTCGTTTCGTTGCACTGTCGATTCTAGGTTCTCGATTCTACGCCATCAGTTTGCTCAGTTTTCTGGGTGAAAAGTTTTCGTCTACAATTGACACATCAACTGCATTGTTTAGACGATTAAATTTATTTGCGCAACAGAGAGATGAAACTCTTTCTATTTGTTTGTTTGTCCCATTGTTTCGCCATCCACTTTGGCCTTTGTTTATTCCATCGAAATGACTGGATTGGATTGGATTTTTGGGATTTGCGATTTGAGATTTGCTATTGGGACTTTGGGAATTTCTACCAACCCACTAGCAAGCCACCGACAGAAAGAAGTGATTCTTATTAACAAAATGATGGACAAAAGTTCAATTCCCACAATGGTTGGAAAAGAAATTGAGATTATTGTCGATGTCAAAAGTTATTGAATTTTGTTTGCACTTTTGTTTGTTGATTGAATTTAAACTTTTGGCAAATTGTTTTCCGAAACTTTAGAATTGATAGAATGATTTGATAGTTTTCAAGGAAAAACATTTAAGAAAAACACAGAAACATGAGGTGTGAAATATATTCGTCATTGATACTTAAAATAATATATTGTTATAGAAGGATTATTTCATCAAGAGGGTTTGTTTTGTTCGAGAATCAAGGACTAAGCTTCATATATATTTTATGCTTGGAAGCCTTATTTCGTGAGCCTTACTTTCATTACTAAAAATTATATCTGTAGCTGATGATCGGTTTCTTAAAGTTCTTTGATTCCTTTGGCGTTTTTTGGGAGAATCTTAAACCCAAAAGTGTAGGCTTCTGAATAATATTCGTCTGTAATATTCACATCAGTAAGGCTAACAAATTTAGGTGTTATTGAAGAGGATCCTTGATTGCCTTTTTCTAAAGCTTCTTAAAGTTTGGTCATTTAAATAAAAAAAGAAATTAAAACTGAAACAGAATTTCATCACTTAAATTTATAGCTGTAATAAAGTAATTGTCCAAGATGATCAGTGATTTCTTTGGTGCTTCTTCTCTTTAATTTAATTCTTGTGAAGCCGCTTAAAGCCGAAAGTTGAGCCACATTTGCCACATCGATCAAAGTCGGAAGGGGGGGAGATAGAGACTTTGTATAGCTTTCTCACAGAAAACGAGCACAGGCGGACAAATGGACAGATGAACTGACGGACAGGCATAGCCATGACTTGGATATATAACTCATAATGACTGCCCCCCATTTCCCATTTTCCATTTACCATTTACCATTCTGTTTTCATTTGGGTTGTTGGCTCGGCTCGGCTTGGTGTTTTGTTTATATGCATATTAAATGGTATAAAAGACGCAAACGCCAGCAGCATCAACATCAGCATCAGCATTATAATTGTTCTTGCTGATGTTGTTTGGGGCTTATGCACAAACATATACCATCTATACATACATATTTGTATGTCTAAATGTGTGCTTGTTCATATTGCTGATGAAGCTCTCGTTGTGGAGTAAATGGTGGTACAACACACCAGACCAGACCAGAGCAGAGAAGACCAAACCAGACCACTGACTGGCTGGAGGAGTGTGTGAAATCAATTTGTCGAAATACGAGCTGCAAGAGTGGCGAGTGCGGAAAGATATATGCCGTTTAATGCCCGACACACATAACTCATTCCTGAATCTCCGATTCTGTGGGAAAAGATCCGAGTCGGAGTCCGAGTCCAAATCCCCAATCCCCAATGCTTTGATAACTCAATTCCATTTGGAAAAAAAACGAGGAGAAATGGGGGATATCCTTGGTTTAGATTCTACTGTTTTTCCTTTTGCTGTTAATTAAAAGATCATCAAGTGGTTTTGATTCAGGTTGAATTGTTTTCCTCCTTTAGATTTTTACACTTGAAATTTTTAAGTGGGTTCCTAATAAAATAATAAACTAAAAAGATGGATAGATGTTCTTTTTAAGAATACGGATAATAAAGAGCTATAATCTCCTCTTAAAGTATTAGATTTTTGTGAATAAAAACCTATTTTTTTCTTTAGTTTACCAATTTCGAACTAATTCCCTTTTAATTGCACTACTCTGCCATCTATAAGCCCTTTACAAAAACCGGTTCTTACACCCGATTGGCATCGATTTTGTCATTAGGAGTAGGAGGATACTATACCATCTTCCATTTAAAGTGATCAAAGGTCAGCCAGACAGCTATTGCCGTCGGAAAATGTCAAAATATATACATATAGAATATAGATGACGCTGACTGTAGTTGGCAGTCAGAAGGGTAAAGCCAAAATTTGGTTAGACATCCTCCTACGACAAAGATATTTGTGACACATTTCGAATTTGGCTTCCATGGCCTTTGGCAAAATGTCACAAATGTGCCACAAATTGATGCAGTTCCAGATATTCGGTTGCCCCATGGCTTTTGGGTCAATTTATGTACCAAATCAACCCGGATAATAATTCAAAACTAGAAAAGAAACCAGAAACAAACACGAATAAGATGCGATTACAAATTTGTTGTAAGAGAGAGAAAAATGGGCACAGTTCAGTCATTGTTGCATGCGGCATGTTGCAGGTTAGCAAAATGCAACTAAGCAAAAATACAGCAGCGAGTCATGCAACAAAAATCATTAGCCAATGCCACACATAAGCTGAATAGACACGCGAATATAAAATACACTGTAAAAAGTAAAGGAATGAGGATAAAATAATATGAGATTTTTAATATAAATAATGTTGCAAAGATAAATATTTAAAAGTGAATTAGTGCAAGATTAAATCTAGTATTTAGTATTCAAATGCCATCTAGTATTAGGTATTGAAGCTGTCTAACATTAAAATAAAATACAATTATTTAAATAAATACAATTCTCTAAAGAAAATTCTACATTATGGTTTAATATTATTCTTTCTAGTAGACATAGGAGAGTAGACTCTAGAATAGTTATAGATTTTATAGAGATAGAGATACTAGTTATAGAGAAAACATACATATTATTTTTCTAAATGTCTACATATATAAGCCCCCAAAACACCATATTTTTTTATTGCAACTGATTCCTAATTGATCCGCTTTTAATGAACCTATAACCTGTTCTAAACTCCAAATACCTCCGCACTGTCTGCCCTGTTTTTCATTTTCCCATTTAAGTATTGTCGTGCACTTGACAATAATAATGGCTGAAGGAAAAAAGGGTCGCGGAAAAGCGGAAAATCACTTGCAAGTTGCAACGTGCTGCAGTGAAAGCGACACAAAAAACAGCAACAATGTCTCTGTCAGCAACAGTGTTGCCAACCACATTCGATTGTGGCTGCTGCTCTTGTTGTTGTTGGGCCATTTTGAACTCATTTTCTTAATTTCCTTCACCAGCTTGATTCTTTTTATTGCTCTCGGTGGGCAATCCTACTTTTGTTGTTGCTGGAAACCCTGGTAGAACCACCAACTGGCGTCGGGCAGTCGTTTATGGGCGTTCATTTCAAAAAAACGCTGTTGTCATAAATCGTTTAATCACCGACTTTGTAACATAAGCGGTTAAATGTTTCAACTTTGAAACTCTTCTGCCGCCGAGGTGGCAACTCTGGCAGTTACAGATTCCGTTCCGGTTTCCGTTCGCTGACAGTTTTCCAACTGACAGGCCATTATTAAAATAATGTGATTTCAGTCGAGGCCAAAACTTTTCCCTTTGAACACAAAAAAAGCATAGAATGCCAGCATTTTGACCACAAAAACACAAAAAGTTGTCAACTGTGTGTCCGGAAATCCCACAAAAGAACCCCTTCCCATCCCCCTGAATTTTTCGGGGGGTAATTCAAAACTCAATTTGATCCGATCAGTGAATGTTTCTGCCATTTTGTTAACAACCGAAACGATGAAAATGACTAATTGGCGTTCCGGCATTTTGCATAATTAATTTACAAAATGTTTGAATTGGCATTTTTGGCTCCATCTGGGCAGCTCATCAGAGGGAATAGATTTTCTTCGGAGATTTATAGATATTTTGTCTATATATAGGGGTAGAATTTCTAGAATTTTTAGGGTAGATTTTTGCTTTGAAACTTTTATGCAAATTTCTACTTAATTTTGTGCCTTTAACCTGAACTTTCGCCCTTCGTTTAGGTATCCCTCTTTTTATCTTTGGCGCCTAATTAAACTTCTTTCACCCACTTGAGTGAAATATATATATATCTGGGGGAGTTCCGAGACAACCTGCTTCAAAGTCGCCGACAAAGTGACATCTGAAGAGTAAAAGGGTGGGGTTTTCTTTTTTTTATATTTTTTTTTATAGGGAGTGTGTGCTCATATGTTGGTCTGTCATTGTTGCTTGCATCATGCAACAACACTAACGGCAACCTCATCAATTGACTTCAATTCCGTGATGAAGATGATGATGATGACGAGCAGCTGCCTGGAGAACTTCCGCCTTTTGTTTTCTTGACTTTTTTTTAGAAGAGTTCTAAAGGTGCTCTTTAGCCTTCTTTTTTCTTAAAGTATCTTTTAGTTATTTAAATGGTATAGCCGGTTTTTTTTTATTCCCTATCTGAATTTCTTTTGTGGTGGCCTGTCTCATTAAATCTTAATCTCCTTGGGCCTTTGGCTCTCTACAGAGCTCGTTTCTGTCGTTTTTTTTTTTGCATACCCAAAGTTGATTAGCACATCGAAGGCTTCTTCGGCTAATTAAAAGCTCATTTGGCTTCTTTTGTATAGAGAAAGAGAAAGAGGGATAGACAGAGATTGGGGGGAAGCATTTTCCAGAAACTTTTCCGCTGATTATTTAAGTTTAATCTTTTGCAAACTAGAAGGACGAGAAGGATTTCTCCGAAAGAATAATTGAGACTCTGTTGAATGTCAAGGCCTTCTGGTTGAGCACAACGTTTGTCCTTTTGTCTGTTTTTTTTTTTTGTGTTTTTCGCGGACAAGTTGATTGCACTTTTTCCCCTCCAGTTTTCCGTCCCAGATAGGGTCTTGGAGTCCGGGCAAAAATCAAGCATCTCAGCTGCTGCAGTCAGATGACATGCAAAGTCAGCAAAAAAGAATGGAACTACCTAAACGAACCGTACTTAGAATATATATATATAGATTTTTTGTAGAGTTAAATACTGAAAAGCTAAGCAAAAAAAAAAAATGAATATAATAGCTGATGAGTCAAAGCCTTGGAATGAAAAATTAAATCTCTTAAAATAATATTTAAACTAAAAATTCATACACTAGTTAGGTATAGTTTTTTTCTAGTGCATAACTGCAGAATCCTGTAAATGCAGAGCGTGATATGGGCTCCAAGTAGCATTTTGAAAAAAAAACTGGAACTTCAATCTCAAACTGCCACGAAACGCGGTGACAATTGGCCGTTTTGTGTGCTGGCTAAGAGTAGACAAGTTGACCCATTTCCAAGGCGGCCAAGTGGGGTCGATCACACAGTACTATACTCCTCAATGGCCCCAAGGAGGACGAGTGTTGCAGTTAGTGTGGCAAATGGCAAATAGCAAATAGCAAATAGCGAGTGGCAAGTGGCAAGTTCCGCATTGGAATCTCCAATCTCAAATCAAATGGCAAAGGAACTAGACAACTCTTGACATTTTCATGAATTTATAAGAGCTATTGGCTTCCAAAAATATATTTATAAAATAATCATTAAAACTAGAGTTTACTTTTTAAAGAAAAATCTGTGTGGTAGCACAATTTAATTTCAGCTACATTTTGGCCACAAAACTTTTCGTTCTTGGCTTTTCGGTCATAAATTTTCAATTTTCATAACGAAGCCCGAACACTTGGGAGAACATTTTTTCGGTGGGGGACGGTGTATGGCTGTGTGTGGATTTCTGTATCTTGGGGTTTTCCTGAGGGGTCGGGGTGGTGTTTTTGACTTTATGTCTTGATTGTTTTTGCTGGGATGCTGCGCGAAAACTTTTTATCTCACGACTGCATCTGAATCACGAATGTCAATTACTGGGGGAGTCTCGCAAGTAAAAGAAAGGGAAACCCGATGAAATCACAGCATACATTAGGGGGGATTTTCCATCCGACAGGAGGAAAAAAGCGAAAGTTTGCCGATGACATCATTATTGCTTTTTGTGTATATATTTGCTTGGCTTTTGGTATCGATAAGTTTGCCTCGATTAATCATAAATCACTAACCGATTCTCTTTCTTTGTTTCTTTGGCAGGTACGTGCTGGAAACCGCTTGAATTTTTTCCCCTCCTAGACTAGCGCCAGAAGAAAATACACTCATAGTTTGTATAATTAATTGATTTTCAATTTTATTTCGAGGCAGTGTGGGGAGAACTCACTTGAGTGCAAAATTGTTGCCAGCTGCAGAAGTTGCAGAGACGCCACAGCCGCCCCCCCAACTTCCCATTTCCTTCGATTTCCCTAACGGATTTTTTCCCCAAGATTTTCCCATTCCAGCCATCAGCCATCCACTTCAGGCTTCTTTTTTAATGGACTGCGAAATGTTTGTGGCAATGGAAAATGAAACTGAAAATGAAATAAAAAGCGTAAAGATTGCTTAATGTCTTTGCCTGGTAGTGCCATTATTGATGATTCATGTGTGCGTGCGTGCATGTGCAACCTGGCAGCCCTATTCTGTTCGATTACCGATAACTCCATTCAATTGCAACTATCTAACCAAACTTCTTTATTTTTTTGAAATATGCTTTTTACTTTGACCGCAATTTCCACTACGTTATGTTGCGAAATGAAATGATTTTTCGCCCCTCAAACCGCAAAAACAATATTTTTCCGATCAAATTTAATTTTGTTTGCTGCAGTAGTATCCTTTCTTTTTTTTTTTAGTTGCAGTCCTTTGTTTTTGGCTTATCTACGTGCATAGATTTTTTTGTTACGTTTTTTTTTTGTTTTCTGCTGGCTACAAATCCTAAAAATATAAAATCATCAGCCCCAAAATCCGAATGCCTGTGCTTCGTGCAAAAATATCCGGGGCTGGGTGCTCTGTGCTGGATATGGGGGTGTTGCATGCCACTGACAGTGGCACTGCTGCTTCTGTTGCTGCCACAGTTGCAATTGCAACGTAAATAGACTTTTTCAATGCACTTGACACATGCTATTAAATAGCAGCCGGTGGCAATAGGCGGCTGGTGACACAAATGGGGGCGTGGCAGGTGGCAGAGGCAGGAGACGGGAGGCAGGAGGAACAGTGGACTGATGGCGCCTCCAACTGCAGCAGGCGGATACGAGCGCATATATGGGAATATGCCTTTGATACATATTGTTTTTCCTTTATTTCTGCTCCGGCCATTTTCTCTGCTTTTTCAATATATCCAATATTTATAAGCTGTTAGATTCCGGCCAGGGAGAAAATGGAAAATACCCTAGGGTAGTCACACTTGCAGAAATTGTTGTAGGGAGTATGATAGGAAATGTAAATTAGTTCACAGTTATGGATACTTTTCTGAAAATGTAATAGTATTTTAAAAGAAATCAGAGTTTTCATAAAACCTACAAACCCAACCCAATCAACCTATTTATACCTTTAAAAAAATCTATTAAACTATTCCATCAAACTTGTCTCGAAGGACCAAAAAATTATCCAAATAAAACTTCTACACTTTAGAGAAGTTAAAGTCAACAATCTATTTAGTTTGTCTCGAAGGACCAACATTTTTCTTTTAAAAACTCCGACAAAGAGTTCAAAATTTCTCCTTTAAATAAAAAATGCATTCCATCTTTAAAAATATGAAATATTGTTTATCCTGAAGTACCAAGATGCTAACTACAAACACCTGCTAAAAATTAATTAAAAATTCTGTGCAAACTTCTTCATTAGCAAAACAGATATGCTTTGAGTTATGCAAAAAATGCATACAATAGGGTAAAAAATTGTTATCCTGCAGCAATGGCATTTCACTAGAGAAACACTAGGGCGATTGCCGGGGGGTGGAAACTTTTTAGTGACATGAAAAATGTGCAATACGGGTGAAATAAATGCAACAGAAGCAAAAAAAAGAGTAGTACTGGCGAAGAGAGATACTACCGACAGAGTCAGTCTAAATAATAAAATCAAAATGAAATGAATCGTTGGGAAAACCTATTGAAAATATTGTCGGTATCATCAGACATCTCACTGCCATTGACTCCTGTTTCCTTCGTCCTTTTTTTTGCTTCATCGCTCCCCCGGCGTTGCAAATCCTTCAAAGTGGTTTTTTTTTTAGCATTTCTGCATATATATATTTTTTATTTTTGTCTGTGTGGGGATGCTGCTGTGAATGAAAATGGAATAAAAATCATTTGACCGCAAAAAGTGGCGCATATAATAAAAATCCCAAATAGCCGCCGGCTTTACAGTTATGTGGGCAGATAAACATGGATTCTGAATATATATATGTAGATGTGAAAAACACTGAAAGAATATATTTAATGGTTTAGAGAGTCATATTTAATATTTAGTTATTATACTAAAATAAATGGTAATTCTTTAAGGCCTAAAAGTAATGTTCAGTGTTTGAAGAAACTGTACCTTGAAACATCCATTTTCTAAACCCAACTAGAGATGGTCACACCTTGAAGCTTTTGTACCTTCAAGCCTTTAAGAGAACTAGTCACTCTTTTTGAAACAACTGTACCTAGAAGACCTCCTGTTTTTTGTAAAAACTAAAACTCTTTTTCTCTGTGCCTTTTCACACGAATGTATCTGAATGAATGTATATATCTGAATATATTCGAATCGGGACGTGGTTATGAATTGAAAAGGACACCGCGAACGTCCCCACCATTAAATAACTACGAAAATATCGAGATTTCTTTTATAACTTTTTGCTTCACTTTGTTCCTTGGTCAAAGTGGATTCTGATTTGATTGCGTTTGGTTTGGATCAGTCGTGATTTTTCATACCCAGCGGCAGTAGCAACTTCGCTTTTAATTGCCGCTGTCGTTTTGAATTTGCATGCAATTGATAAGCCGAAAATGGAATGGAATGTGCGGAAAAATGGGTGAAAAATAATTGAGAAAATCCTTCGTGGCAACAAAAAACAGATTTTTCAACTGTTTCGAGAGCTTTTGGTGGATCAAGCGAGGTGATGAGATGATTAATCAATCGGTTACTCAACAAAAATAAAATGTAAGAAAACTTAATTGCTTCAGTTTATCCATTATTTTCTGCTCCTGTCCGCAAGCACTGGACATAAAAGATCAAGTATCGGCTTGGCTTTCAATCATGGACCATAAGTCGTTTCTCGTTTTTGTTGCTCGGTCCTTTGCCGGTATGATGTCTGCAGTCAAAAGTCCATGCTCCGCAATAATCCATTTGGCCAGCAACGGCCAACGGTTGGGGAAATGCAATAAAGAATTATCGAAACGTTCACAGGACGGCACAGGACGCCGCAAGGACTCAATCAGGATACTGAAAGTAACACTCCCCCGCACTTTATCGCTTGTCGTCGCATTACCCAATCTTACACAGTTAAATGCCATTTAAGTAAAAGTACGAGTGGAAGGAAAAAAATGAAAAATGATAAATGAAAAATGGGATAAAAAAATGGAAAAAGTTTCTCATAAATGGCCGGCTTGGACCACTCGATTCACCATCTCGGCTAGCAAATGGAAATTGAAGTTTATCGACATCGTTAAAATTATCTTTACGGGCATCAATGACAAGGATACACCATCCATGGTGTAGCCCAGGCCTCGGTCCAGGACTCCTCCATCTCCTGCAGTTCATTTTTATTACTTATGCCGCGGCGTACTCACGCTGTTCATATATAAATTCACATTTTCCACATCATTGGGCCGCAGCGACAATCTACGCTACGGTCCTGCTCCCTGCTTTGCATGTGAGGGCGTGGGCGTTGGGGAGGTATTTGGAGGTGTCTGGGAAAATCTGCGGGGAAAATGGGAAAATTGGGCGGCTTTGTAGGGCCAATGGCAGGCAGGAAGGCAGACAGGACAGGTCCGTGAGGAATCGACAGAGTAAATTGACACACAATTTCGCTGCATAAATCTTAAGAGCAGATAATTCTGCACGTAAAAAAGTCAAAAATGAATTACAATATGCTGGAGATGTATGTAGATGGAGGTGGCACAGAAAAGGCACTGAAAAGAAATAAATTAAAATACCAAAGAGGATTTAAGGTAATTTTTTTTAAAAGAATTTGGTGATAGTCATTACTTTACTTTGTTATTTCTTTGGAAAAATATTTAGATTCTTCTGTTCTTTGGAAGTAAAATAAAACTAAAAAGCCTCGAAAGAGAAATAGAGCCTTGTTTATTAATTATATGATAGGCGGTACTATAAGTGAAAAAAGTTACTTAACTACATATATGATGATACCCATGATGTATATGATATCCGGTACTAAAAGTGAATAAAAAATACCAAAAACATATAAAAAGAAGAATCTAAATACTTACCTTTCTAGAGTCTAGACTCAAGAGTCTAGTCCGTAACTTTTCTCTCAGTGAGTGCCCCAACTTATACCCATCACCGTGCATATGAATTATCGATTGTGCGTGAACGATTCCTGTTTTCGGTCATTCTGCTACCGGTGGTCTTAAGTCCGATGGCCGAGCCCAGAATCCGATTACATACGAAATTAAGTAGGGGAAAGAGGGTAGGGTATGCGGTGGCCACAATCGATAAATAATTCATTACTTTCCTCCCCTCCCACTCACTCACTCTCACTCATTTGGCTCATTGACTATGTGGGATGCGGAAGCGGTCATTTGTATGTATATCGGCTATCGATATGCATCTGCATATCGCCAGACAACAAATGCAAATGGATTCCGATTGCCAAGGCATTGTGTCGAGGAGATTTGAATATGTTATCGAAGCGCACAAAGTGTCAAAGTTGGGGGCTCTTTATTCTGAAACAATAGGGTTTTAAGTTAAAGGTTTCTGAAGAGGAAAATTCGATTATATCGATAACTCTTTCTTTATTTTAAACTCCCAATTTTCCACAAGAATTTACGCCTCGATTTGGGTTTATTATTTCGATGATGACTGTCAAATGCACTCCTGTGTAGATGTCGAGTTGATGCTCATTTAACTCAACCCCTGCAGTTGACTCCCCAGCTTGTGAAAATGTGGAAATCCTTAGTCCTCAATCCTTGTCAGCATCAGCATTTTTGCCGATTCTCGCAGTATAGATCTCCCCGGCTTCTTGGCCCTTGTAGAGTAACCTAAATTTTCGACCCCTTTGAACAGTATCATGGGATGGCGGCACTTGTACACGTCATGTCACATTCCCTGGCCATTGTGAGGCAGTGCAGCAACCCTAATCAGCGGACACAGGACAACCGACACGACGGACGACGCAAAGGACCTCCCGGAATCTCCGGTTTCCTCGCCGCACCGCACCGCTCCGCTTAAACTGAACTGAACCGTGCTCCAAATTCCGAATGACACTTCAACTCGCTTACACTTGAATACGCATGCCACGTCCAGAGTAGCACATGAATGCCAAAATGGGGTTGCCAAGTGGGGCCAGGACAGGGTAGGGAAGAGCCTGCAACATGGGTTGAGGTTGAGGTAGAAGATCCTGAGGCTGCTGGCCACCAGCATTTATATCGAATGGCTTCATCATCAAGCCAAGCAAAAACGGGAGCGACGACAACGACAAACGGAAGTTGAGACTTCCGTTTTCCGCCGTGTGCCACTCTACGTAGGAACCCCCCCTTTTTCACACCATCCCTGGACCGGCACCCCCCTATCCCTTACCTGCGTAGCATTAACTGTAATGTTTAAGCGGACGCCCAGGATGACACCTACTTCAAACGAAAGATTCCAGATGCATGGCACTGCAAAAAAAAGGGGTTTAGTATTTTTTCAAGATGTTTGGTCAGGTTCTATTATATACTAAAAATACTGAAAATAGTGTTATTGAAATTACTGTTTTGTTTTGTTCAGTGTAGATAGAAACTGTAGCCCATTGCCCGATAATGACAAAAGTGTTAATAGCGCCACACGCTGCATGGGGCACTCACATCGCATCCTTATCGAAAGGAGGGGAAACGAGTATAAAAAAAGAAGAGTGGAGTGGAGGACCAAAGCGGAATGAATGCAGTGCGAAATTATGCAGGCACTGTTGATGAAATACAAGAAGGGCGACCCAAGCCGGAGCCACTGTGGAGCTGAAAGAAAAGATTGAAAAGAAGCGAGCGTGCGAGTTGGGAGCGTGAAAGAAAAAAATCACACAAGAGTAGCGATGCATGAGCTGGATAAGTAGTGGCACTACACTGCAAGAAAAATGAACTCAAGCCAAAGAAAATAACTTATATTAATCTTGAGCTTTGATGGTTACGGTTTTCCTTACCTATACTGGTTACAGAATTTTCTCGATGTGGATTAGCCACCACACACGTGGTTCCAGTTCAGATCTCGGGTTGGGGGTTCTCTCACACTTTGTTTCCTCAATTGACGCTGGCACGTCGAAGCCAAAGTCGAACTTTGAGTCTCTGGAGGAGTTGAGTCAGAGTCTGGAAGATGCTCGGGCCACGGTGGCAAATCCTTTTCACTCAATGCCCGGATTGGCAGCATTATCTATGCATCTAGGATTCTAGCAGGAAGGTGGTATATAGAGGGGATCTTAAGTAGCACTTTGGTGGCTGCGCTTATGCCATTAAGGCATGCAGCATGTCTGCATTCAGATGGAAGCTTTTGTATGGCGACACATTCTCCCTTCGACTGCTTACCAGGTTTCCTTCTGCTTTCCTTATGCTTTCCTCGTGCTTTTCTGCTTGTGTGGCCCAATTAATGGACTCCCCAGCTTTGTGAGTGAGTGCGAGATTTTCCGTTGATGATAAAACGACAAGAGGTGCGAGGCAAGGTGGCAAGTAGCTGGCATAATGACAGCATGTGCTGCTTATGGCTTTATGGCTTCAATGGCTGATTCGCCGGCTATCTCTGCCATTCAATCGCCCATTGAAGATTGAAAGGGGGCGAGCTCCTCTATTAGTACTTTTCACAAGAACTCTGGCCCAGGGCCCGAATCAATTCATTTTCCGTGGTATTTAACCTGCTATCGAGTGATAAAGACAATCAAATCGAAGCCCATTGTGTGTAATAATTAATTAAGCACCATACAATACCATAATCCGATTAAGTTTAATCACTTATCTTGAATGGAGAGTGCTTTAAGATTTTAATTGAATAACGTGAATTAAAACGGCAGAAGTTGAAAGTTGGAGATGGAAGGCTATCGATGAAAGGGGCGATAGTATCGATTGTATGGATGTAGCTTAATTTTGAGGTTATTTGGCTTTTAAAACTGCCCTTTTGAAACTAGTTTTATAAAAGAATGTTGAGTTTTTTAAGATCTCTCTTATTTATCTCTCATTAGAGTTATTAAGACCTAACCAAATTCGTCATAAAAAACAATCATTTGAAATGCAATTGCTCTCAATTGTGGCTCTCGAAATACTTGAACATTTCTTCCCATAATCCATGTTCACTCATCACACTATCGACTCAATTGCTTGTCAAAACTTGGCTTCAATTATGACCGTCTTCCATCAAGTGAAGACCCAATTTTTCATGCCACACTCGACCATATATTCATTTATATGAAATATGTCATAAAACTGTCTTGTCTGCTTGTCTTACATTCTTTTTTTCATTTTCTTTCGTTTAGTTCCCATTGTTTTTATTCATTTTCTTGGCATTTAATCCTGTCGCTTGTTTGTCATGGCTCTGAAGGCGGTCGTGGGCGTGGCATTTCGGGGGCAACAAGTGTCTGTCTGTTTTGTGTTGTTGTCTGTTTAGCATTTCATTACGCTGGGGGAGGTGAAACTTCAGACCCCGAGATGGCACGCAAGTATGTGGTAAATTTATTACAATTAAACTTTATTCTTTCTTTCTCATTTTTGTCTGAAAATTTTTGGGTAGTAAGTAGTGACAGGGACAAGGAGACTGGGTCTGGTGCTGGGTCTGGGACTGGGATGTCTGGTGTCAGAGTTGCCGCATTTAAATGAGGCATAACCGAGAGGGTCCCTCCTCCATTTCTGGCATCGCCACGCTTCAGCGCAAAACCAGCAGTCGGAATTAGCTGCCAAGGATCGGGAGATGTGGCACAGAGACTGCTGCTTCTGCTGCTGTGTGGAGCATTTGCAGATGGAACTGCTGCAGTATACCCGTACCCAAAAAAAATACGAAAAAAAACACCGTATTCCTTTCCATGTCCCCTATCCGGATCTTGCCGAATCCGGCCAAACAGACGCAGCACATTTTGCCAAGTGATTTATGAGCCTCGATGCGGGGCAAGCGTTTAAAAACATGAAAATATATATATCCACTTAGGGAAAAGCGGTTTGGCTTTTATTAAACAAATTAGTAAGGTTTTGAGTCTTTAGAAATGTGGCTTAAGTTGTATTTAATTATCTTTAAAGTTGAGCTCGCTTTATTCATCCTCGAGAGAGCTACGTGTGAGTTTCGTTACCTGCCTATGGTTTTAGGCATGTTTTGGGACTATACGATACCCGGTACTTCTGATATAAAGACCATCCTCTATAAAACCTTAAAGATACCCTTTAACTTTAACAATTTATTAGACTTCCAAATTATTTTCGAGTGCATGAAAAGCCCTTGGACCCGGGACAGCCGGCAAAGGTCCAAACTTTGACACATGTCTGTTTGGGGTCTGCTGTCAGGGCGGGGGCTTCCAGTCGGAGAGGTTGAAAGGGATGGCGAATGAGATATTTGCAATAAAAGTATAAACAGCATGCAAATATTTTGCGTCTGTCGTTCCCACACAACCCACAAACAGAAGCAGAAGCAGTAGCAGTAGCAACAGTAACACCAGCAACAGAAGCAACATCAGCAACAGCAACAGAAAATTGCAACTGCAACATCAGAAGCAGCAACAATGAGTACATAAATTTTTGCTATAAATTTCCTTTTGGTTGTCAGTGGCATTTTCAAGTGCTTCTTCTGGAGAGGTCGGGGTCGAAATGTCTGGGTCTTCAACTCCCGGGGTTCAGCTATGGAGTCTTCCAAGTTCCATCGTCGGTGTCGGTGTCTGTGGCGGTCTTGTTGTCGAGATCGCGCTCATTTCATTTCGTTTCAATGGCAGCAGCCGCAAAAGGCATTTCATTGGTTACTTTCTTAGACGGTTGTTGCGGTTTTTCGGCTCAACTCCCCCCGCCTCCTCATCCTACCAAAAATTTAATTAAATATTTAATGTTGCGCCTCTACGGCAAATGACCACACACACACCCACACAAAAAGTGCCCAACCGCAATTGTTTTTGAAGCAGCTCTCCGCAAAATGTGTTTGCGGCTACAAATTTTGATTTAATTTAAAGCCCAAGACAAGACTCGTTCTTTAAACAATTGAGAAATGGATTATGTAAACATATTGAAAGAAATAAATATATTGTTACATCATTGCCAATTCATCCCCTTCTCAATCAATTTCAATTCAAGTTTTCTCGATTAAATGACATTCAATCGAATTGAAATTTGTGATCCGAACTCGTCTGATGAAATTACAACTTGAACTAATTTTCCTCTCGGCATGTATCACGATGATTTTCATTAACTTTCCCATTTCCGTTGATGTTGCTGTAGGACCATGTATGTATGCACCATTTTCATGCCACCCACAAAATGAAAGAGAAAACCACACGAAATTGTTAATTATAATACACAATTGAAATGAACTGGCATGTCAGGCCACCTGTTATTACCTATCAGCTCCCTTAGATTTTGATGCCATCAACCATATTGTTTGCAATTCACATGATATACAGATATTTTAATTTTCTCCACCAACACCCCCAGATAAAATAAAGAGAAAGAAATTACATATTTTTACATATATGTACATATGTTTGCCGTGGATTTTATTGTTGAAAAAGTTCAATAAACGATCAAATTGGTTGGTGTTTTTTGTTTACATGTTTGCATTTTTATGAGCTCATCAAAATAAAATTTCAAAGTAGTATAAATTTATAAAAATATTTTGTATTTATAAAAGTAAACGATGTTTAAAGTTGATTGTTGATTTCTAATCATGACTATTCTTTTAATTTTAAAGCTTTTAAGCTGAAACTTGTTACACAACCATAGTTTAGTTATAAAAATCATATAGGCTAAAACCGAATAGATCGTTAGACTATATCCTGAAATATAACCTCGCAACTATCATAGCATTACTTGCCTTTTCTACTATTTGTTTTTCATTGAACATCTCTAGCATTCAACTATTGCATCTGCACTGCCAGTTGTGGAATTATTTGTTTTAATTGAAGTCAATTAGTTTGTGTGATGGTGTTAATTTAGCTCTACGATTGAATGGGGATGGTAAACTATATACATCGTATATATTGTAGATACCACTCTCTAGATATGAATGTGTATATATTTCAAGCAATTGAGAATAGACCAGAGACAATGAGAAATTCGTTTTCATTGCACTCCCTTCTTCACATTTTCGAGCCCGAGACACTTAACCCCATTTTACATTTAACATTCAGCATTCAGTGGCATCCAGCATCTTTTACTTTTACTTTGTCGCTATATTGTTGTCTGAAAATGTAAAAAAATAAACACACAAAAAACAGAAACAGAAACAAAGCCAATGCAAATGAAAAGACATTAATGTTAAATGCTAACAATGTTTCGTGCCATTGTTTTGGCCATTTGCCAGTTGATAGTATTCAATATCATTTTTATTGGCCATCCAGAGCTCGAGCTGATAAGCAAAAATAAAATGGTTGCTATGGGAATATTACCATTTCTACACCTCTCACTCCCTAGGATTATGGAATCTGGAATCAATCAAATGTAATCGTTTTCATTAATCGGAGTTCCCTGGGAATTGAAATCCATTTAGGAATAGATTTATTTTATGCTTTTAAAAAAATGCATCGTTTCTTTGGGAATTTAAATGAATTGCAGTCTTTTAAGTGAAATATAGTAAAGATTAAGTATCTAAAAAAATACTTAAAAGCTTCAGTATAAAGAGAGTCTAGAATTCCTAAAAACAGTAAGATAGTGATTGTTCTTGGGTGATATTTGTGGGATATAGTCTTAATCATTAACGAACTATATTACGATGGTATACCAAGCTTCAGATCAAAAGCTTTAAATTTGGGTTACCTTCGGTTCGGTTTTGGTTACTCCTCAAAATACAAAAATTATGATAGCTTTTTGGGGACTATTTTAGGATATAGTTTGTCGATCTTGATTATTTTAATACATATTGTATCGAAA
Organism: Drosophila bipectinata; assembly: GCF_030179905.1. NCBI lineage: Eukaryota > Metazoa > Arthropoda > Insecta > Diptera > Drosophilidae > Drosophila > Drosophila bipectinata. The sequence goes on from NC_091734.1 coordinate 11,510,712, forward strand.
ACTATAATAACATTGTATACCAAGTTTCAGGCCAATAGCTTTTAAATTGAGAGACTAGTTCATAAAAAACTATGATCATTTTTAGGAGGTTTTCTTGAAGAAGAAGTTCATCAATCTTGGTCATTTTAAACCATTTTGTGTTTCAACAATAATAACATTGTTTATCAAGTTTCAGAACAATGGATCTAAGAGAAAGCTAAGAGAAAAACGGTTTTAATGTAATTTCTGATATTACAAAGCTTAACTAAAGGCAGTTACCATAAAAACCACTATAATATACCCCAAAAAAATAACTGAAAAATACCCCAGTATCAGAATATAATCCCTAGGATTACAAGTCTATTTCAACCCTCATATATTCTGCACTTAAAGTCAATTTGAATTTCCAATTGAATGCAAATTGACACCGAGAGTGAAAATTGGCCGTCAGGTGGGATGGCACGGCTCATCTGTCATATTTAGCCAGCTTATGGGCCAGTCTGTTGCCCACATATATATATATTTATCTACAGCTATAGGTATGGTATATATCGGGGTATATCTGAAATCCGCCCTTTTTGGCCACCCATCCATCATGCTCTGGCCGGCGACAGCTCAATTCCCGCGTCACAAGTCGAGGCCTAAATCCAAATCCCAAATGCAAACGTTGCAGCCAAGAATTAAAACCGGCCAAAAGAAAGAAAGGAAAAAAAACAGGGAGGGAAGGCAAATCAAAGACCAAATTGATGACTGCAAAAAATATGAGCCACAGATAGAGGATTCCTGGCCAGCTGTTCCCTTTCCTTTCCACGGAATTTTTTGATCGATGGTCCCCGTCGGGATGCATAATTTGCACTTCCCTCGGGGGGGGCGGTCTGGCTGTCCAGGCCAGGGCGTGGCGTGGTGTGGCATGGCGTGGCGTGGCATGGCGTAGGGCAGGTAGTCCAGAAATCTAGCCGTCTAGCACAAATCGATCATCAGGGGCATGATGGTGGAGAGGATGGTGGGAGTGGCAAATTTGATTGATAACCTGATTGATGGCTCGCTTGGGCTATCGGACTCAAAACCCGAACGCTTATGCTTCAATTCGCCAAGTGTTGACTGCCTTTGGACTAAGCCTACGGGGTGCAGTGAAAGAAAATATATAGAAAAGAAAAAAATATATAAAACTTAATTTAAAAAAAAGCTGTTATAAATCCTGTTATTAATTACTTCCTAATACTTAATAGGAGGAGGAGTTATTATATAGCCTTTCTCTCTGTGTAAGCTGTTGCTCGAACCAATTGAGCGAAAAGTTGCCCAGCTAATTGGAAGACTCCACATCCTCCATATCCGCCATGTCCGGGAAATGGAACGTGGAGTTGAAACGCGATACCAGTGACGAAATTAAAGGGTATCGTCAGTAATTTTATGAATCTGCAGGGAAATCCGTTAGGGCTATATCATAGACAAGTTAAGGGAAATAAAAAAATAATAATAATTTGAAATATAGAACCCTTTTGGAGTATTATTGGGGCTACTCTTAACAAACAATGATAAAGCCGCGATGATGATATGCCGCGTTGATGGATGGTAATGATGGGGCATGATGAAGATGAGGATGGGGTTGCAGCTGCACTTGGCGATGTTTAATGAGTGGACAGAGCCCGAGAATGAATCAATCCGGGGGGCTTCACAATGCATCCTCCTCCTCCCACACCGCCCCATAACACACCATCTACACCCCACACCCTACCCTCGGGAGCCCCAATAACAATTAGAGGCAAGTGCTGAATTATAGCATTTGGTTGGCTTCGTCGCTGCCGTCGTTGCCGCTACTGCAATGATTAATTAAATGGCATTTTAATGAGTTCACTGGCAAACCGCCCCAACCCCAACCCCAAACCCCATCCAACAAACAAACACTAGCCCCACTATACCCCAAACATCCATGCCCCCGCGAATTGTCATTGAATGCATCAATAATGCTGAATGAGAACCATCGGGGGTTTGGGGCAAAATTCTGTGGTTCTGGCAGAATGTGGAATGTGGAATATATACGCTATAGATGTGTCTGCTTTTGGTTAATTTATGCAATTGAACTTTTAAGCGGCGCCACAGAGAAATAGCGAGAAATCGAGAGAAAGCCACAGAGAAAACGAGAAGATATTCGCTTTCGGTCAAGGGCCATCGATAATCATTGGTCAGTAGCTCATCAAATTGAACTTTAATTGTTCATTTGCAGCTTATTCGAATGGGGTTTATTTGGAAAAAGGATACATTTTTGTTGGCTATATGATACACGATACTTCTTTTGAATTCTTCATTTTCAAAAATATTAATTTAATAATATTTAATATATCAAAATACCAAAATAAACTTGTCTTTTTTAACCATAATATTGTTACAATTTTATTAAAAGAATTAATAGAAATGATACCCGGTACGTCTGATTATACGATAGTATACGATATATTCCAAGCTTAAAAATACTATTAATTAATATTCCATCTTCAACAAAACTTGTCCAATTTAACCATAAAATTATTACAACTCCGTCAAAAGAATCAAAAGAAAAGCAAGTGAAAAATTTGCCATAAGAGTGTCAAAAATAGCTCCCCAACTCCCCAAACAATCTATTATGAAAATATCAAAGTCGTGACTTTTCGCGCCAAGCTGCCCGAAAGTTTTTCAATCACAACCCAGAATGAATCAGGTATCACGTAAAAAATACCTAGAAAGTATGAGAAAAACACAAAAATTCTGAACACAAAAAAAAAATAAATAAAGAAAGGACGAAAAATTTGCACTGCGGTGGACAAAACGTTTAATATTAAAACGAAGTTTCAAAAAATTGACTGTAAAAAAAAGAGCAATTCTTGGATATTGAGGATTAAGCTCGAAACTGAAAGTTGGCAATAGAAAATACAAAAAATACGCGAAAATACGAAAAAAAAAGTTTAAGGAATTGCATATAGAAGTTGAGCTTATTATGCGCGTAAAACTTTTGGCCGTCATCGCCGCTTGCTTTTAACTTACTTTGCGTATTAAGTAAACTTGGCTGATAAAGTTCCGACCAGGATGAAGACAAAAAAGAAAAAAACAGGAACAAAAAATTCCAAAAAGGACGAGGAACGAAGAAAAAACGCAACCACGCAATGTGTGTGACCTCTGAAAGAAAAAGCGAAGAATATGCTTTCACTGTTTTCTTTAGTTTTCCTTAACTTGCACCTCGTCAGCTAGCTATACACTTTAAAAAAAATTTATATTTTTAGAGGCAGAATATGGGATAATTTTAGATTTATAATAATATTAATTTTATAGAATTTAATTCAGCAATGTTTTATCAAAAATCAGCAATATTTTCTATAAAATGTTACATATTAAAGATCTTATTAATCTATTATATAAAGATTATAATCTATAGCATAATCTTTGGTAATGAGCCTATATATTTATTAACATAATTAATTTGAGTCTTGTTAATAAATTATATCCCGTATGAACTATATCCAGTTTCCAGTTAAGATCCCCTACGTTAACCCCATTTTTTGGGAATATGGTCTTATCTGTCAAAGGTGTCATTACTCTGAACCATTTCCCCCTCCTATATCTTATATTTTTTTTTAGAATTTCAGTCTTGAAAATTATTTTCTTGCTAGTTTTTGACATTTTTTGTTGGACTTTGGTGGCGTTTTATTTTGCTTTTAAGTGCTTGAATATGTCTTGTTAAGTAAGCAGTTAGTTTTTTGGGCGAGAGGCGCATGTTGTCCCTGTGCCCGCCCATCCTTGGCATCCTCCGCATGTCCTGGCCCATAAAATGTTTCGCAAAGTGCTCCACCCCCGCCCCTCATGTCCCCTCAAGGCCTACAACATTCACCCTGGCTAGTAAGTTTAAGGCACCGCCTGCAAGCCAAAAGTTACAACTCTTCCACTCTTTCTTTTTTTTTTTCGTTCAACTCTTCGCTTTCTTCAAAAAATGCTTCCCAAAAGTTTTGTTGGCTTTTATTTATTTTTCTTTTCTTGGTTGTACTGTTCTATACCCACTCCTCCCCCTCCCTAGCCTTTTATATTTTTTTTCTTATTTTCTAGAAACTTTAAACAAACCCAAAAGTCAGCCTGGTTAAAGGAAACCAGGGAGGGGGTTTAGCAGTTAAACAAAAAAAATGGCAAGAAATTCCCTGACATAAGTAAGCCTAAGAGTTTTTTCTTCAGAATCTCTGGGATTAGGGATGCCCATGGGGAGGTTCTTCCAAAAAAACAAAAACCCAGGGGGGTTAAGAGCAAGTGGTTAACCGTTTCCATGTTGTCAAGGATTTCAAGCCGCTTTTAAAAGAGTTACCCAAAAATCAAAAATAATCCTGCAAAGGTGAAAACAAAATCCATATTGATACTAATGGATGGTAAGGATGTAAAGGTTTTAATATTAAAAAATAGGCCAAGGTTTAAAGTTACTGAAAAAGATTTTATTAGCCATCTGTAAAGTCATTTAATTACAAAAGCTTAATCGTAAATCTGTGCCATGTTTTAAGCTGGCAAGAACTACGTGCCTCATTTCGATGGCACTGAGTGGAACTCCTTTAGACTCCTGAACATTATCCTTGGAGTTTCGGGAGAGCGTGTGCATCCAAGTGCCAAGTACTCACTTAGCAGTTTGCCACTCGAGTTGTTCAACAGTTTGCGGCAATTGCAATGCCAGTTGCAATCCGAATTCCACTTGAAAAAATAAGAAGAAAATAAGAGAAGATTTCCTTTTTTAGACTCAAGAAAGCTTAAGAAAGATTCATTATTTTTAAGTTTTATATTTTTTTAAAGATTTTTTTCACTGATTTGCAGTTTATTAACTCACTAGTTGCAGCTTTTCTTGTTGAATGCTCATCAACTTTTCATTTGGCATTTTTATAGTTCCTCTCCAAACTGAAATCCAAGAAAATCGGGAATCGGGAATATGGGGGTAACAAAAGAGATAAAAACTTTGTCGCCACTTTGATGCTGCACTTGCCACTGTACTACACTTGCCACTTGCACCATAATGACCTCATTTGTATAAACCATTGGCTGCCAATTGACTTGAGAAGGGGGGCGTCGGAAAGGGTAAGACGTTACTCGTTACTGGGTTTCTGGGTCGCTGACTTTTTTCAAGTGCATAACCCGAAAGCGAAATGAACAAAAAACGCAAACATTTTGTGCCAATTAGACAACAATATAAATTGTTCCCCCAACCAGCCAGTCAGCCAATTTTAAATGAGATGATCATGCTGATGATGATGATGGCGATAATGACACTGCCGGCGATGATCATGATCATTATTATAACCCACAAAAGCAACCCAGACCACCCATTCGAAGGTCAAATAAATGTATGAATTTCATTGTATTCGTTTAGACTTTTAAGTGTGGGATGGTGATTAGTATGCTTTAAGTTCCTGAGAAGCTGAAAAGTGTGCTTTAAAAATCCTTGGTATCCCAACCTTTGTATCCTTTTGGTAAACAACTAAATTGCTATTTAATATCCCTATTATAGGCAAGTATATATATTTATAAAGACGAGTGGGTTGCAATACTTGACTTGAAGGGCCCCGGTTGTCTGACTTACTAAATAGACCCACATTTCTAGTGTTCTAGTGGGGGGCTTAAGTCATTCCCTATGTGTATGAATGGGCGGTATGTAAATATCGTCTGAATCTGAAGCGTGCAAATGGCAGCAATTACCGTACAGACACAGACGGCGACAATCGTAAAATGCCCCTCCCAGGGCGTGCCATGCCGCCCCATTCAGGCGCCCCATGCTCGTCAAAGCCCCACTTGAGCCAGACTTGGAGTGCACACAAAAAGATTTCAAGTCAAATCACAAAAACCGAAAAGAAGGCATCAAACCAAACGTTTTTTTTGGGGAAAGGACAGTGATGCGACTGTGGGAATACTTATTAAAATAAGGGGTGGATTAAATAGAGAGGGGAGAACTATAATAACCCTAACTATGTTAACAAAAAAAATAATTAAATGAACTTAATATTCAAAATAAGCATCTATTTTAAATCAAAGACCTCTAAACCATACCAACCTCTATATAGCTCTAATTTTTCATGATTTTTTTTAAATAAAAAGCCCCAAACAGGGAAAACAAATATTTACTAATTAACTGGTTAAAGGTTAAAATATATATAACTATAAATCTTTCTTATAGAGCCTATTAAAAAACCTTCAGTACCTCCAAATCATACCAATCTCTACCTAGGTTTCCTTTCTGAACATTTTTTAAACCAAACTTCCCTAGTAAATAAATCTCTAAGAAAACCAAAGCAACTACTCAGCCCATATACCCTCTATAAATATCCTACCAAGGGGTATCAAAACCGAAGCACAACTGTCAATGCCGCTGACTTTCTTTTTGGCCTCCCTCGTGGCCTATTTAAAAATTCAAAAGGCATACATGCCGAAAAAAAAAAATCTACAAGCGCATCCCGCAGAGGTAAAGGGGCGACGGAGGAGTGGGTCCTTGTTCAAGGACCCTGTCGCCAGAGCACAAAAGTATGCAACATGTCTGACGCCACAGCGAAGAACGAACTAAAAAATAAAGAAATTGATGTGACAGGGCAGGGCAAGGAAAACATAACGTGGAAATATTATAACGAGTGCAAATAAAACACACAAGGGGGCTGACAAAAAAAAAAAAACAGAAAGGGGAGGGCGTACCATGGGCGTTCTGCCCCCCAGAGAAGGCGTGGCATGGTTTGAGGATGTCTGCAATCGTTTGGTGGCACGCATGCATGCCTAAAGGAAATGCCATCAAATATGCCAAACATGTTTGCAGTCAACCAGAGGAGAGGGGGCAGTAACGAAGGAGGGAGGACTAGTGGGTGGTTAGTGGTGGGTGGCAGGTTGGCCGTGTGGAAGGCTATAGCGCCCTTTAATGTTTATTGTGCAAATAAATTCGTCCTTGAATGGCCCAAAAAAAGCAACAGAAATACAGTGCTTTTAGGGTAATTAACAATAAAAAAATATGTGAAAAAAAAATATTTAAAGAATAATATTGATACAATTAAAGTTTGTAGATATTAAATTTGTATATACATTTTCCTTAAATTTTTATTAAGCCACTATTATGAAATAATATTTAAAGTCTATAATACTGCGAAATATAGCTCTATTAAAGATTTATTTATTAGATACAATTTTTAGATACTTAAATATATTTCTATTATATTTTCTTTTAAATTGTCTACTATTTTAATTATGAAATTCTTTAAATATTATCTTAAATGTTTTAATATTTTGAAATCCCCTTCTTTTTAATTGATTTTTATGTTCCACCTTTCTCTTCGAAAACAATGTCCTAAACCGTATAAAACCGAAAAGTAAAAATACACATCCCACATCCTTGTTATCCTTTGACCACTTAGTCTATATATATATATAACCCGTTAACCGACTTACAGCCCCGAATCAGCCTTGGGTAGCGTTCGATACCTTTGATCTTGCTGCTTTCTGAGGCTCTGAGTGGGTTTATGTAAATTTAGGCTGCTCTCGATTTGCGGATAATGCCTATTTTTAGCCACGCCCACTTGAGCACGCCTCTGGCAGAAGGTGAAGCGTTCAGTGGCCATAGGAGGAAAAAATTAAGAGAAGGGTATCCTGGCAGGAGGGGGAACATATTTGCCAGAAGTGGAAACGAGATGGCCAAACACTATTTTTGCTGCTATAATTCAAAAACTAACTTTCGGACGGGTAGGTTTCGGTGGGAGGATTACATAAATCAACATTTTCTGGCTCTGGCCGAAAAAGCGCCAAAAACTTTCAAGCAAACAAATATTAATTTTAACTTTTGTGCGGCCGAGAGCAATAAAAAAATCAACAAAACAAAAAAAAACAAGAAGGAAGCAACCAAAACTAAAGGAATAATAACAAAAATTATAAAATTTTCCACCGAAAAATTGCATTCAGGTTTTGAAACTTAAAGTTAATATATTTCTTACAAGAGAAATTAAGAAATTGCAAACTATATGATATCCGATACTCTTCCTTTTCCAATTCTATTTTCAAAAACATTTATCTCCAATAATCATCCATTTTATTAAAAAGGTTTATAAACTTGATCCTTTTTTCATTTTAATAGAATACCTTATTTATTCAACTTTTAAGAGTATATCTTTAAGAAATCAACCGATTTAGCTGAATTGTGTTGTGAAGATGTATAATAGTTATAAGAAAAGATTAGTCTTCTTAGTCAACAATAAATAAAGATAATCCTTAAATAAATATATATATTTTGCAACCTGTTGCCTTTATTTCTGCCAATCCATGCCTTTAAAAAGGATATGTAGTAAAATGTTCGTATTTCTCCACAATTGTGCGTGCATTTGTTAATTTGCCCGTTTGCCCATTTTAATGTTCAGTTTTTAATTGTTTTTCAACAATATTTTCTGGCCTGGTGCAATGAATTAATTGCGCGCCATTCCGCAAGGAGAGCCACTGCCCGCTGGCCATCACACCCACATCCTCTATACAACCCCTCATACATACTACATATATATATATATATATATATATTTTTTTTTTTTTATATATTTTTTGTTCTGTTCCCGGGAGCCTCGCGATAATTCTTAACCGCTTGTTTATTTATGCGGCGCCGGAAAGGCAAAAAAAACCAGAAAGACACTTGGGGAAAATGCGGGGGGAAAAGGGGAAAATCGTGGGCTCAAAGAGGTAGAAAGATAATGTGCTCATATGTGTAAGTGTGTGTGTGTGAGGGCTTCTGTGTGTGTCCTGGTGTTGGCGCCTTTATTTATGCAGCATGCATTTAAAATAAAATAAATATAAATTAAGCATAAAACCAGTCCCCCAGGGAAAGCCAACTGTGAATGCTCTTTCGAAAAAAATGGACAACCGAGACCATCAATTAAATGAAATACGAAAAAAAACAATAACCTAGATAAATTTTTTTTTTAATTTCACAAAAAAAACTATCAATAGCCAATGAGCTGAAAATAACAAATTAAAAATTAGCAATTTAAACCATTAAGCAATTACCGATTAATTAGTGAATTAAAACGAATGAAAATAATCAAAAGACAACAAAATGGCATATTACACAAAACAAAAAAAGAAAATAGATTAAAAATCAATACATATTTATTTTTTTTAAACTTTATCGATTAATTACGATTTAAAAGAGCATTTAATATTTCTCTTCTTTCAAGAGTTTTTATTGAAGAGCCCCCTTGAAACTTTTCATTATTATTTGTATTTGCCGTTGGAGGAAAGCTTTTCTTTTTCTTTGTATTATTTTTGTATATATTTTTTATAGTTTTTTGTTGTTGTTGTTGGTGGTGGTGGTATAGTTTGTGGCGCCATTTTGTTGCCTTGCATTAATTGCAATGCAAAAAGGCAACGTCGCATAAATTTCTCATATTTAATTTTGCCAGAGTTGCAGATGCAACCGGAGATGGGCTCCAAAAGAGGGGGGCTTAGGACGGATGCTGAGGTAGGGGGCGGGGTAGGGGGAGGAGGCCAGTTTAATGCACTCTGTTGCATGCCACCTACCCACTGACAGACACAAAAAAAAAAAGTAGCCACCCATGTGCGCGGCTTCGTTTACATTAAATTATTTATGCACTCGACTGTGTGCGGCACTTGCAGCTGACAAAAAAAAAGGACACACAAAGACATCCTTCCCACACACACATACAGACCCAAAAAAAAAACTGATCACAGCTGCCGCTGTCAAGGGGGTGGTGGCCAAACCTTTAAGCCAACATCCTTAAAACCACTTTAATCTTCCGCCAAATGCTGACCACATAAAGTCCTTAAACAAATGTGCGGACATTGGCCATTAAGCAGACAGGAGACCGAAAAGGACCTGCCAAGACTTCCTCCCTATTATCCGAGTCAAGTCAACTGTTGCAACAGCCCCAATAAAATGTCAAAGAAAATGTCTAGAAAGAAAGCCTTTTAATTGTAATGAGAACGGGGAGGTTAGTGGGGGTTAGAGGGGAAGAAATGCTAAAAACTTAAAAGTGGCATTTTGCTCTCTCTTATTTCTCACTTCTGGCCACTTTTTCCATGAACTCATAACAAAGGGTTTCATGAGCGTTTAATTGTCGGTAATTAGCCAGATGAACAATGGCCAACTTTTAGCTTTAGCTTTAGCCAAGGAGTAAGTTTTGAAAGGAGCCCCACCGTCTCCAGGGTTACAAAATAATAGAAAATAATATACTCTAGGCAGAAATATACTTAATACATATAGGAAAATACTAACAAATGAAGGGATAGCAACTAAAGTCGAATCTATAAAATTTTATTTGTATAGAAAGCTAAACAAAAAATAATAATTCAAAGATTTTTATGAAAAAACTTCTTTAAAAGCTCGAAAAATGTATTATCAGAGTTGCCTTTAGTGAAATTATATCTATAATAATCGAAAAATAAATAATAATACAAAATTTTAATTTAAACTGACTTTCATCTTATAATGAATCTTTCGAAAGCTTTGAATAAATTCTTAGCTAAATGCTTTTGAAGGAAATGCATCGATAATAAATCATATACATAACTAATCGAAACAAAATTTCAATCAAAGGTTTAACTTCATATAAATAGCTTTATTACTTACTATGAAAGACTTTTTTATAAACTTGTAAAAAAGTCGAAGAAGTTAAGAGTTAAAATTGAAGAGATTTACTGTATAATTTTATTAATCCAATCAGCAAACTCTTATAAAGGTTTTTCAGTGACAGTTCACCTCACTTCATTTTATCAATAAAAACCTCAAAATTCAATTCTTTGTAGAAACCATAACCAACAATCCAAAATTTTACTGCAAACTCTTTAAAATTGTCAATTTAATATTCGTTTTGAGAAATGTGCGAAATATTTGTATTAAATTCTTAATGAAAGGAACTTGCACATTGCAAGTCCGCTCGACTAATTTCGATTACATATTCACGACAAAATTGTATCTACGAATTTCGATTGAATTTCTCTTGGAATTTCGCTGGAATAATTTCATTTAATTGAGACACACACACACACACCCACACACACACATTGAAATTTGTGTGCATAATGAGCGGAGGCGAAAATTACAAAGGTTCCCAGCTGGGCACAACCCTACACCCCCCACCATACTCTCTCGTTTGCCTTTGTGTGTGTCCGCGGCAAAGGCAATTAAAATTAATTTAAATTTACTCGCCTGTGCAAATGAGTCACTCGGAAAAAGAGCAGATAAAATGAAAACAAAGACCGATGACTAAAGCGTTAAGGAAAAAATATATATAATTGCCAGTAATTTGGTTTGAATCCTTTAAATTCTACAAAGATCAAGCAATTTTGAAGGGTTCCTAAAGAAATTGCCTACTTTTGGACGTTGCGATAAGAGATTTTAAATCTCTATAATTTTTCAAGTTCAAAAGAAGAAAGCGGGAGTTGGAGAGCATAAACTTAAAAGAATTTTGTTAAAATCTTTAGGTTTATGATAAGTATTGCCTATTTTAAATAAAATAAAATAATACTTACTTACACTCTTTTTTTTTTAATTCCAATCTAACTAATAATTTTATTTTAAATCTATTTTTTAGATCTAATCACAGCGGAAGAGAAGCCCATGCTGGAAATCTATCCCACACAGGAAGTGCAACGTAAGCCCGTTGGCAAGCCCCTGATCCTGACCTGTCGTCCTCGAGTACCGGAAGCTGCCTTGGTGGCCGATTTGCAATGGAAGGATAATCTTAACAACACCATCTTACCAAAACCGTAAGTCTCAAAAACTATTAAGCCTCTCGATAATTAAACTCTGGTTATGGGTGTCCTATAATATATGTTTATAATGGAATTTTGTCAAAACAAAAACCACACGAAACTATACACCTGGAACATGGAACACAAAACACAAACACAACAATACACAATCCACCCACTCGAATAAATAAATACACAAAAAAACAACACACTTACCTACTTTTTATATCGAATATCGTATTGTAGGGCCAATTACGATCCACTGTATGATTCCAAGGGCAATAGAAAGAAACTGTAAGTGCCGAAGATCAGCTTTACAGCAAGAATATAATACCTATCTACAGTAAAAACCCCGTAAAAACAAACAGTAACAGCAAGTGCAAGAGTAAACTGTAACCCAGTAATTTAACCGCAACAAAAAAACCAAAGAAACATCATCATTATTTTGACTCTATAACGATACATTTGCGACTTTAGACGATGACTTGAGATTGAAAACAACTCTGACGATAACTGCAGCTTATAACTCTGATTAGATTCCTAAATACATTTCAAAGACCTGTCTTAAATGAAATTCTATAAATTATATGATGGTCTTTAACACGTTTTTTTTTTTAGTTGTGTAGCTATCCTGTTACCTTGCCCATTTATTGTCGTTTATTTGGCATGATTAATTGTTTGGTTTGTTTCTTGTTTGTTGTTTAACTCATCGCGCTGTATTGAAAAGCAAATGCATTTTGTCCAGGCCTCCCCTTCCCCTTCTCGATTATGAGTAGCATTTTGGCATTTTCCATTTTCACACACAAACACACACACAACCACACACCAGCACTCATACTCACACACGAGCTCATGCAATTATCCTTCTTAGTTGTTGTACTAACACACCATTCATACCGAGGGCTAAGCATTTTCTCAGACTTTATCAAGCTTTTTCATAATTTTTTTTAATAAAAAATATATATTATTTTTTTCTGCTATAAAATAAAATTTTTTTCTGAGAGGTTTTTGGCCTTTTACGTACTTGACAGCAGATAGGAAAATGAAATGAAAGAAAATACTGGCTGGGAATGTGAAAAGGAAAATTCGAATGGGAATTTTTAAGTCAGATATTCAGATCGAAATCTCGACTCTAGGTTTTTTTGTTGTTGTTGTTGTGTGTGTGTGAGTGCAGTAGAGTGCCTGCGTGTGAAAAGCGAAATCGTGTTAATTAATTTGCCTGGAAGAGGAATATGACCCAGCCCCCCCCCCCCCCCCCCCCCCCCTCTCTTGAGTGAAAAGAATAAAGAAAGAGGCGTGGCCAAGCTGCAGGCTTCACACCTGACCCGGCATTTAACCCATGACCCTCTGACCACCCCCCCCCCCCCCCCCCCCCTCCCAAAAAAGGGCTGAAGTGGGCGGGATACCATTGCGTACCAATTAAACTCGTTTCCTCTTCAAACTTATGAGAGTGGAAGATTGTGTTTTTGGCTTCCCTTTTTATTCCCTTCCCATAAAAATTCACATTTTTTTTTTAGGGACTTCCCCCACATATATTTGTCGTATTTCAGGGTATTTTTGGAGTATATCCCATCTTAATTTTTTTGTTTAATTATAAAATTAAATAAAAAGAATGGATTTTAATTTTCAACTTCCATAAACTTAGTTTTCCATGGCAAGAACCCTAGCACTTAGGGTTGCATTTTGCGTATTTAGGGTACTTTTTTGCTATATGTATATTTATGTTATTTTATAATATTTCCTTACTAAGATATTTATTTTCCTTGACTCCATTCTACCACAAACAAAATTCTGCTTTAATTATGACTTTGGCAACCCTGGCTTGGCTGCCTTTCAATTCTGCTCACGCACAAGCAAATGCAATTTCTCATTTGAAAGGTCGGACTGGCAACCCTGCCCCGCCCCGCACATCCTTCGTCCTTAATATGTCCATTTCCCTCACTTTTCCAGTCGAATTTTCCTCCTGGCTCCTGGCTTTTCTGCCTACTGCTGATTGTTTTGTGTTTGACTCACTTTGGTTTTTAGGTTTTTGGTTTCTGGTTCGCTTCGCTTCCGTTTTGGTTTGGCTTCTGTTGTGGGCTCTTCTTCTTTGTTGTTCCGGGGGCGGGCGAAGGGGGCGTAGTCGGTCCAGTGCCACGCCCATTTGCGACGCCCACTCCCACGCATCGCATTTTTGCAGCCCTGCATTGCATATTTGCAGGCGCGAAATGTAATTAAGCTGCCAAAAACCCAACCGACTACCAGGCCCATTATACGTTCTATTTTAGACCCCGAAAATTGTGGGGGCAGGAGCAGCTTTCATAGTGCCCCGTTTAAACTCGACCCGAAGTTAATTAAAACGATTAAGTTCGGCATAGTTCTGCGGGCGGTCATTGCTTGAATTTTTGAGGCTCGAAACCTCTAGATGGGCTTTCCATTTTTATAGGGAGGGTCAACAGTCGGAAGATATAGTATTCTTGGTTATATTAAAAATTTCTACATTGGGACCTCCCAAATAATTTGTCCCAAATATATTTCATTTTTGATGCAAATTTAAAGAAAATCGATCGAAAAATAGTTTAAGATACTAATTTTAGAGTGGAATATTAATTGCCGATGAAAGATGACTGATTTAAGGCAAAAGAATAGCTAAAATTTAGACATCCCATACGAAAAATGTTCAATTTTAAGAAAGTGATCAACAACCATTTAAGAAAAACCCGTGAAAACTCGACAATAAAAAGTGACTTCAGAGCTGGTCGGAAAAACAAGTAAAACCGTCTAAGCTGTCTGCTTAACCCCTTGTGGCCCCGCGACATTCAATAACAGCGAAAATGGCAGCAACAACAACAACAATAACAAAAGAAAAAGAAATGCAATAAAAAAAAGTCGAAATAGCGATGGTAGCGACCCCAAGGCGCCACACCCTCAACCGATGAGATGGGCGTTTCGTTCCCATGAGACAATCAAATGCAAAAATAAATAAAAAAAAATAGAAGAGAAAGAAAAATTTGATTTTTACGTATGTATGCGTAAAGGTTCTATTTTTTTTATTATTTTTTCCACTATTTTTTTTTTGCAATGTGTGTTTGTGTTTGATGCTATATTAAAAATCCAACGCAAATATGCAGCGAAATTTTTTGCACAATGTCTTCGCTGCCATCTCACTTCAGAACCCCCTCGAAGCCCCCTTGGCACTACGGGGATTTTCAATCCCGCTGCGGTTTTTCCCAACCAAGAACTGTAGAATTTCCACTTTTTTTATTTTTTATTCTGCGTCGACAACTTTTGTTAGCATAATTTTGGGCGCAGCAATGACGCTTTTTCCTCCATTTTCTATATATGCGTTTGCATATGTGTGTGTGAATGTTTGTGTGTGGCAAGGCAAACAAGGACCTCTCTTTTTTCCGTTTTCTCCTTCGTTTTTTTTTATGTGTGTGTGTGAGTCTTTTTGCATTTTTGCCAAACAATTGCGAATCGCAAATCGAACGCAGGTTGTGCCTGCAAATGCAAACAAACCTAGGGACACAGTCACATACACACAAAACCAATTACAGTCGTAAAAACAAAAGATAAAAAATAAAAGAAAAAAAAGAAAGTGTTTCACATTCAAAACGGAACGAACTGCATCTAGAAAAATAATATAGAATGAGAAAAAAATGCTTCAGAAGGACTCATCTCATCATCTTCATGTCTCTTGTTTTAAGAAATAGCTATAGAATTTTTTTCCCAGTGCTCCATTGACTTTATAGCTTTTGAAAAATATTTCAATCAAGAACCCCCTCATCCTCTCAACAAAAACAAGCTCATCTTCATCTTTATTCAGTTATTGGCTTTGTTCTAATATTGTTTTATTTTTTTTTCTATCGCTTGTATTTGTCTTTGTTGTTTTTAAATTTTTTTTTATTTTAGTTCCTGCTCAGCAAAGTCGTAATAATAACCCAAAAACAACCGCGCATATTCAATTTCTGCGCCAGGAGAAACTTTTTTAATTAATTAGTACGTCCAACAAAACAGTTTTGGATGGAAAAGTGTGAACAAGAGGATTTCGGTGGTATGGGTAACGAAAGTAATCGCATAATCGTGCCAGTAGCCAAAATAATTTGTTCGGCTTATGCGATTTTCACACACAAAGGCAAGGGCGTGAATAATAAGTTTTTTATTGCCAGGAAAATGGATTTTTTTCTACTATTTTTTTATTGATTAAACTTGGTTTAGGGTATAACTTATTTTGGGGATAGGTTTTTTCATCACAAAAGCTTTGGCGTTTTTCTAAATCTTTCGAAAACTCAAACCGAAAGGTTACAATAAAAGCTTTTTTATTGCCAGGAAAAACCAATTTTCTAGGGAATATTTTTGTGGGTAAAGTGGTTAAGGTATTACCAACTTTGAGAATATTTTTTTTAAGTTTAATATCATTATAAATCTTTATAACAAGTTTATCAAATATAATTTTAAAAAAAATAGTTTTTCAAGATCCTTGTGTAACCCATATAACCCCATAAAAAAGAAGGGGTATACCAAAATAAAAAACGCCACCAGCGTGACCTCATGCACTCTCTTCGCAGATTTACTGCGAAAGCCAAAGGAATTTTTCATTGAAGTTGCTGGCAAATTTGCTGGAAATGCGAAATATATTTGTAAACGAGCTCTCTGAACTTTTATGGCGGATGGGGCAGAAAAATGCGTAACACATTTTTGCAGGGCATGCAAATGAGGGGATAAAGAAAAGTTGATAAAAAAAATAATATATATATTTATAGGGAAAGGAAAAGCAAGCAAATGTACTAACAACAACAAGCAATTCTTATAATCATAAGCATACAAACATAAACATAATAATAATAAAAAATAATAATAATATTTATGGCAACAACAAAAAATATATACATACATACTGACACGTACAATTGAAATGCATATTATATACCGTTACTAATACACGCACATACAACCGTTATTACCGTTTCTCGCTTCTGCTGCTGCTGCCACTCCCGCCATTTTGTTTTGTTGGCATCGCCATTACCGGAAATCCAGAACGGGACGCAACCAGCCGCCAATGTACACGGAAACGTTGCCCGGCGAAAGTTTGGCCCTGATGATTACCTCGCTCTCCGTGGAAATGGGCGGAAAATACTACTGCACCGCGTCCTATGCAAATACCGAGATCCTCGAGAAGGCCGTCACAATTAAAACTTACGGTAAGTTGTGCAATTCATTCCAGGACTACCCTCAGTTAGTCCTTTACAGTGTACTGTATTCTGTATACACTGTATTTTTGTAAATTACATTCCTCATTCGAAATGCTAATGAAGATGGGTCTGCTGACAATGATTATTATTGTCATTGTTACGATTATTATCATTACAAGTGTTATGCTTTTGTTTCCCTTGTGCCCTTGTGTTTTTTTGGGCAATAATAAAGTAGAGTAATTGAAATTTTAAATTAAAAACAGATACTTAAATCTGAAAATTAACTGAGTCGTAAAGTCCTTAACAAATTAATATTTTTTTATTGCATTTTGTGTAGTGGGTTTTAGGTTTTAAAAAGAAGAAGTTGAGTTTTGTCGACAAGGTGTTACCAGGTACTGTTAATAAAGGAGTTTTTAAGGGTTTAATATAACCAGCTAGACTAACTATCATATTTTTTAACAAAAAGTAATATTTAAAGAAAATATTAGCAGATATGCTCAAACTTTTGGGACGGAAAAGAAACAGTTCAGTTTTTAGCAGAAACGGTTACTCTAACTTTAACTGAAAAAGATTTGGTCACATTATACAGGATGCTTTAAGAGAAACAGCCATACTATTATTTTTAAAACACAATATCCACCTTAATGAATATTTTAACAGAAAAGGTTACTAAGACTTAAACTGAAACACATTGCTTCAGTGGTCACCTTAAGTGATATTTTAACAGAATCGGTCACACTGATTGTGACTGTTCTACATTTGGTCACCTTATTATCCAATTTACAATGAAATCAACTGAAAAAAGCGATTTTCTGTGACAAGCAACTAATAGTTTCTGTTGCGAACCACTTTATGCACATTTGACAAATACCTATTTAAGGATACCACATATAAGATGGTTTTCCCTGTCGCTGAACAGGATACAGTTGTGTTGGAGCGCGGTCAAATTTGTCATTAGATGGCTGGCATGCTTGACTTGTTGTCGCCATCGATTAGGGCAACCGGGTACTCCCTACTGCCCTCCTGCCCTTCTGCCCTCCAGGACCATATCCCCTTCGATCCTTTTCGTCCTTTCTGTGAGTAATCGCAATTTGAAAGCGGAAAGCTCAACGTGATTCCAATGCTGCATGATTCATTTATCTTGTTAGCAATTTGTGTCCCCAGCACATTGCACACAGCCATAGCTAAGCTATTGCTTTTGCCTTTTTTCGGTTTTTAGCTTTTTGTGGAAAGAAGCCCTGCAGGGCAGTAAGAAATTACAGTTGCCGGGATTTCATTACATGTGCAGCATTGTAAGCGAATCTAAAACAAAATGGATGCGTCCACTACAAAGCAATCGCTGTGGATATGACCCGGCCACCCAATCCTTTACAGGACAAGCAAAAAAATAACAGCAACAGAACACGTTCCTCAATAAGCAGCATACAAAGCTCATACACAACAGCAACAGCAGTATAGTAAAAAAAAAGGCGGAAAAAAACACCTGCACACATTTTCCTGGCTCGTTGACTCTCCGCCACTTTCGCCCCTTTCTCCCGGTCTGGCCTTTCTGTAGTTGAGTGCACATAAGTGCCGCTGCAGCTCAAAACTTTTACGAGATTGATTTTTCTAAGCAATTTAAAGTTCGTACTCATTGCACCCCCAACCTCCAACCGATACACACAGACCCCACCCTCCCACGAAAGCATAAACCACCGACCTTACTGTCCCTATCTACTTTCACCTTGTACTTGCACCAATCCACTTTGGGGAGTGTGAACGGAATAGCGATACACCCAGGCACTGGCAAAGGCAAAGAAATTGTGAGCCAACAATGCGAGTGCTCGTGATATGTGAGAAATCCTGGACTCCAACAGGACCTTTTCTATTATGCACAGGAAGAAAAACTAAACAGAGATCGAATTCGAACATGAGCTTCCTGAAAATCGTTTGATAGATGCGTTTGAAGAAGACAAGAATTTCTCTCACTGTAGAGCTGTACTGCCATCAAGTATTGGAGAAGAGGCCCAGCCTCAGCCAGGTGCGTTTGGAAATGAAATCAAATATTTTGCCGGGCAACAATTTGCACCCAATGGTGGTGATATGGGCACCCGGAACGGTACGGCAACATCCCGGAATAGAAATAGTAACTCGGTTCGATGTCAGGCCAACATGTTTGACTTGGAAAGACTACTACCTTGTGCCCGTTTACCTTTCCGGCAAATTTCTCGGGCTCCGCTTGGCGGGCAGGCTGGCAGGCTACCAGGCAAATATTCGAGATGCAGGGCCACCGAAAATTGACACAATCCGTATTGACAATTGCCAGGATACATACTCTGCCCACTCTGACCGACCCGAGCCGACCAACTCTCGCTCTGCGATATACTATATGACTTGCTCTCCATCAAGTTTAAGAGCTCTCCAGTGGTGCGGACCACAATTCGCATGTTAAGCTTGTCTAAGCCGATTCCAAGTTGACCAGCATTCAAATACAATAGTTAGTTATCAACACCAAGGCTCAAGGCTTCAGGCTGCAAGCTCAAGGCGCAAGGACACTCGAGGGCGAGGGGCGAAGGCTGAGGGAGTTGTAAGGACCTTGCCGAAGGAGAATCAAGTAACTGGCATTGTGTTGACAACTCACAAGTTGCATTTAGTTAGGCAAATAAGCAGGCACACTGCGCCAGCGACAAAAAGACAAACGGACTGGCGGACATACGGACACAACGACAGCTGAAGGCAAATTGCAACATTTACTTAGGATATACTCAGAAAAATTAGATTAATAACTAAGGCTTTTATGAACTACATGTTCATAAATTAATAAAGGTATAGCCAGAAGGTAGCCAGAAAACTAGAATGTAGTCTTGTCGCTGATAGTTACCATACAGTGTTGTAAAGTATGAAGTGATTTGATCCTCGACGTACAAAAAATGTAAAAAAAATATTATAGACTTTAGCCAATATTTTCCAATTCAAAACAATTAAGAATTGAATCATTGAAATAACAATTGATAACAATTGTGAAGAATATCCTGTGTTTTTATTATAGACGGCGAAATTAAACCCTAGTCACCGTTTAAGAGTTAATAAAAAGCTTTTTAGTCAACACTGTTTCACTCACAATCTGTCATTCTTTTAGTTGACAGCTTTATGAATTATCCTTAAAGTCGAGCCAATCAAAATATAAAGCCAAGAGCTTAGTTTCTCAGTGTA
The DNA here is from genome assembly GCF_030179905.1 of Drosophila bipectinata. Taxonomy (NCBI): domain Eukaryota; kingdom Metazoa; phylum Arthropoda; class Insecta; order Diptera; family Drosophilidae; genus Drosophila; species Drosophila bipectinata. The sequence goes on from NC_091734.1 coordinate 11,530,769, forward strand.
AGACAACAAAGAGATGCTGAGAGGATGGCTGGCGCCGTGCATATTTACATATCGTTGTTTGTTGCCAGTCACAGCTTAATATTTCAATATTTATGCTTTTAATAAATGCATATGCTCAAAACAAACTTCCGCCATAAGAGAAGAGAGCCAGGGACTCGAGGGAAGCATAGATACGAGCACCACAGGCGAAAGCAAAGCCAAAGCAGTGGCAATAGCTGTTTCCGTTTTGGAAACGCTTCACAGGATATATATATACGAATATATGTACATGTGTGTATATTTGAGTATGTGCGTTTGTGTTACCATTTATTATGAGCAGACAATGACTGCAACTCCTCGGCGTACATTCATTAAAGGCATTAAAGCGCATTAGACCAGAGAATGAAGACAGTGCATTAATTCAATATTTATTTGCCGCATTCAGATGCAGATACAACCGATAAGGATACATCTATACAACTATAATTATCTTGTATTCGCCATCTCCTCAGACTCCTATTTGGAGCATAATTGCCGACATCCTTGCCTGGTCATGTAATTGCCCCCTAATAATGTTGATTGGAGTCATTAGAGAGCTTGCACTTGATAAATAAACAGATACTCGTCCATCCTCAGCATATAGTACTCCTTCCATTCAATTTAATTCGAATTGACAGATTCATCTTGTTGAAGCACCCAATTAGCTAGCTCTAGTTCTTTACTTCCGGCTTGCTTACTTACATATACCACAAAACATTCTCAGTAATTTGTTTATTCTGGGATTCCTTGTTATTTCGATTCCATATCGACAATAATTTATAGCATACTTTTCAGCTCTAATGCAGATGAAATGCAAACTGATTAATTGTTATTTATTAATCACGATACATGTGTGTTGCTCTCCGAGGTTTTAAGGGCATTTATTTTGGATAATTTATGGTCTGAAAATAGCTCAGGTTTTAATTAAAACTTATCCTGTTTTTTAGAGGTGATTGCTATTCAAAGAAAAGTAATTTTCTCTTGAAACAATCTGTTGACTTTTTATTAACACAGTCTGGCTCGATTTCAACCTGGTGGTCAGGCGATAATTTTAACCCATTTCCGGTACAGGACCCCAAATCGAATTTGCAGTTTCCTTCCAGTTGTTGTTGCTTTATTTTTCTTCTCCCATCCGATGGATTTTTTACAATTTTTTGTTGGCTTTTTCTTTTTTTTTTTGTAATAAGTTGGTGCTGCAGCAACTTTTTCAATAAGTTGTGAGTCATGTTCTCTCCTTCGTCTTTGCCATATCCGGGATCCTGGTTGTAGGATGCAGGATCCTGGGATTCTGGATGCAGGGCTCTAGACTCTGGACCCTGGACTCGGGACTCTGGCTTGTCCTTGTTCAATCTAATAATGAAATCGTAAACTAGTTCATCTTTTTTTCCTCTTCTTGTGGGTGTCTGTGCTGTGTACTGTGAGTGTGTGTCTGTTTATTTTTTTGTATTTTTTTATTTTTTTTATTGTATTTGTTGTCCTGACTGAGTGTTTGCTGTTGCTGCCCATCAGACGTCAGAAACGAACGCAGCAAGCGAAAAGTGTTTGAACAACAAAATCTCACACGCTACGACAATGCAGCAAAACTGAAAAGAGCAAAAAAAAAAAAATATGGGGGGTAGAGTCCTGCCAAGGACTTAAGGGAGGAGGGGTATGGGATTCGGTAGCAAGTGACAGCAACAGCAGAGGCAAGTTTTTATTTATTTTATATGTTGTGCTCACCCACAGTAAGCAAGTCGCCTGCAGTCGAGACAGGACTACGAACAAAAAAAAATGAATACAAGAAAATCCAAAGGAAAAATATATGTATTGGAAAAAAGGATAACACACCAAGACACCCAGACACGGCCAATAAAAAACTGCAAATAGAAAATGTTTTTAACACAACTTTCCGTTATTTTGGTTTTGGCTTTGGCTTTTGCCAAAAAAATAGAAAAACCCCCGGACATTCCAAGCCAACACGTACTTTCGGAATATACTTGTATATACAAGAATATATATATATATATATAGTTCCATACTTTATGTGTCTGACAGCCGACAGACAGACTGAGATGGCTTGTTATTACACTGATTTATAAATAAACTGTAAATATTTGAGCCACATATGCTGAAACTGAAATTGAAAGGCTGCCAATAGTGAGTAACAGCTTCGTTTTTCTCGTTTTTGGTCAAAAAATGGGGAATTCGAAAGGATTTGCCGGCCAGATTGCCTTGTCCAATGCATTTTGCAGCAAAGATTACAAGTATTAAATAGAGAGCTTCCTAAATATTATATTTCGGACAACTAGGCAAAGCTTAAATGAAATTTTAAAGAAGATTAAGAGGTAAACTTTTTCATCTCAAAGAACTTTCCAACACTTGATGGCTTAAGGCTTTTAACACAACTGTAGCTTTCTATATTCTAGAAACTATTTAATTGAAAAAGAATTTTTTTTTAAATGTCTAAGAGCTTTAAAAAATAGAGAAAAATAAACATTCGTTTTGCCTGTCAAAGGACTTTCCAACACTTTACGCTTCAGGCACAACTGTACTCTTAATTTTCCCCAAAAGATCCATCCCAAAGTAACCCCTTTCCATTTGTTAGTTCCAGTTTGAGGCCTTTTTGATTATTTTCTGTATTAAGTCTTCCGCTTCACGCTTTGACTTTCCTGGGGGAGGGGGATAGCTTTGATTTGTAGTAGTCGCTCCCCCCTTTCGAGTACGCCCCTGTTTATCTGTTTGTTTTGTTGACTCTTTGGGGAGCTGTGAGGGTAAGTATTTGATTTTAGAATTTCACTTTTGCCCTCTATCCATTTTCAATTTCCAAGTCATCTCTGGAGTAAAGATTTATTGGTAGTCAGAGGCGTCACCCAAAAGGGTGAGGTGGGGGGAGGAGGCCAAGTGTCGTTTCTTGACCAGCTCGTTAGTGACCCCTGCAAAGGAGTAGGAGGGCGGTGAGAATGTCGCGCTCATGTCTTGGACTTTGTGCCTGTGATACTCGAATTGCTTTTATGTGCCCGACAGTTTGTTTAAAATTATATTACGTATACGCCACGTACAGCTCCGCTCGGATTGTCAACATGACCGAGGCGGAAAAATAGTGCCAAGCTTGGGTGCTTAGCTTGCATTTTTCTTCTCGGTTTTTCCGTTTTTTCTCCTCCTCCCCGCCCCACATTTTCCGTCCTCCGCTCTTATTTTTCCATGTCATAGTGGGTCTGTGTCCGTATTTTCTGCTGCAGTGCAAATGAAGGCGAAGCAAAATCAAACAATATGCACACCTAGCCATGGAATTTGTTTGCCTCGGAGTTTAGCTTAGAATCCTTCGAGTCCTTTTAGTCCTGCATGCGAACAACCAGCCAGAAGCTAAAAATAAAATATCAACAGCAACAGGCCTTGTTAACACAACAGGCATCCTAAACACGTCTTCAATACTTACTTTTATATTTTGTACAATTTTACAAATTGGTGTTATGAGGAGATAGTTATAGTGTATATATATAGATAAAGAAATTGAAAAGAAGAAGTAATTTTGGAAGACTTTAGTACACTGTAGTTCCTAAAGATGATCGCCATATCCATAAAGTATTCTAACCCTTCGCAAGACTCTTTTAACCTCCAAACAACATCCTCAAAAATTTCTAAATACGACCAATTATTTTATTACAATTTCCATTATTCTATATTTTTTTTTAGTGGCTATTACCTGGACAAATGCCCCTGAGAATCAGTATCCCACTTTAGGACAGGAATACGTGGTTATGTGTGAAGTTAAGGCTGATCCCAATCCCACCATCGACTGGCTACGAAATGGAGACCCGGTAGGATGACTCTTTAAAATTCTCTAAAAAATATTAAAATAATAAATCCCAAAATTGTATACCTAGATCCGCACTGGAGACAAGTACGTGGTGGAGACCCATGGCCTGCGCATCCGCGATGTCCAGGAGAGTGACGAAGGCATCTACACCTGCCGGGCGGCCGTTATCGAAACCGGAGAGCTACTGGAACGCACCATCCGAGTTGAGGTCTTCATCCAGCCCATGATTGTGTCCCTGCCCGCCGATCTGGAAGCTGTCGAGGGAAAGCCCTTCGCTGCCAACTGCACGGCCACTGGAAAACCTGTACCGGAGATCAGCTGGATTCGTGATGCCACCCAGCTGAACGTGGCCACCGCTGATCGCTTCCAGGTGAACCCCCAGACAGGTCTGGTTACCATCTCGTCGGTTAGCCAGGAGGACTACGGCACCTACACGTGTTTGGCGAAGAACAAGGCCGGAGTGGTCGATCAGAAGACGAAGCTGAATGTCTTGGTGCGTCCCCAGATCTATGAGCTGTACAATGTGACCGGATCTAGGAACAAGGAGATCGCCATCACCTGCCGCGCCAAGGGACGTCCCGCTCCGGCCATTACCTTCCGTCGCTGGGGCACCCAGGAGGAGTACTCGAACGGCATCCAGGTGGACGATGCCCGCATCGTTCTGGAACGCAACTTCGACGAGGAGCGTGGCGAGAGCACCGGTACCCTGCGCATCTCCAATGCCGAACGGAGCGACGATGGCCTGTACCAGTGCATTGCCCGGAACAAGGGAGCCGATGCCTACAAGACCGGACACATCACCGTGGAGTTCGCCCCCGACTTTAGCCAGATGAAGGACCTGCCGCCAGTGTTCTCGTGGGAGCAGCGCAAGGCAAACCTGAGCTGCTTGGCGATGGGCATTCCGAACGCCACCATCGAATGGCACTGGAACGGACAGAAGATCAAGGACCTGTTCGACACCAATCTAAAGATCGTCGGCACCGGACCCAGGAGCGATCTGATCGTGCATCCAACGACCCGCAGGTACTACACCTCCTACAAGTGCATCGCCACCAACATCCACGGCACCGCCGAGCACGACATGCAACTGAAGGAGGCCCGTGTGCCGGACTTTGTGGCCGCCGCTTCGCCCCGCCAGCTGACAGCCACCACCATGACCTTCGACATCCGCGGCCCGCCCACCGAACTGGGTCTGCCCATCCTTGCCTACAGCGTCCAGTACAAGGAGTCCCTCAATCCGGACTGGTCCACCGCCTACAACCGCAGTTGGTCCCCCGACTCGCCGTACATTGTTGAAGGACTCCGTCCTCAGACCGAATACAGTTTCCGGTTCGCCGCCCGCAACCAGGTGGGTCTGGGCAACTGGGGCGTCAACCAGCAACAGTCCACGCCGCGTCGCTCGGCACCCGAGGAACCCAAGCCGCTGCACAATCCCGTCCAGCACGACCGCGAGGAACCGGTGGTAGTGTCGCCCTACTCGGATCACTTTGAGCTGCGCTGGGGAGTCCCGGCCGACAACGGAGAGCCCATCGACAAGTATCAGATCAAGTACTGTCCGGTAAGTAAAGGATTTCCGTCCATTACCTGGCCAGAAATCACAGAAACTGATTCCCCACTTCACCTACAGGGCGTTAAGATCAGTGGCACTTGGACCGAACTGGAGAACAGCTGCAACACCGTCGAGGTGGTGGAGACCACATCCTTCGAGATGACACAGCTGAACGGGAATACCTACTACAGGATCGAGCTGAAGGCGCACAACGCCATCGGTTATTCGTCGCCGGCGTCCATCATCATGAAGACGACACGAGGTGAGTCCGATTCTGCTAATAACAATCTCGGCACGTTGCTCTATTCGGCCGGATTCAATTCCGGAGTCGGTGCGCTACACAAACGACTGTTCACAACAACAACCACATCGACAACAACCACAGCCACATCGATAACAACAGCAACAACAACAATCATAACGCTGGCCACCACAATAAGCATAACATTACTTAGTGTCCTAGCCTCAATGTTAGCCTAAAGTCATAAAAAAAAAAACAAAGTTAAGAGAAAAAAAGATTAATGATAAGCCATTAAAAAAAAATACCTTAAAAGAAGAAAATAGTAGAGAATGTAATGGTTATATAACCGTTATACTCTCTACAGTTTTAAGGTTATAATCTGGTTTATCGAAATATCGTATCGAATCGTATCGAGTCTACAAGATCCCAGCTAAACATGAAAGAAATCAAACAAGAATATATATATATATTATTAAAAGAAATCTCTATATATACACTCACTCACACCCAGACATCGTTCATATATAGATAAAGACATAATTTTTACTGCTCTATATATACCTATATATTTAACTATATGAATATGATATATTATATATCCCAGATATAATCGATTAATTTTGCATACATTTTTGTAGTGTTTATTTCATATGCGTTTCAACTTTTTGTTTTATGTTCACACTCAAGTGTAATCGGCCCCTTAACGTCTCCACCCCAAAGAATTACCCTTTTATCGTTATCGTTTTAATCGAATCTAATCGAACGTATTTTTCATTTGCTCTTTATAACTTTATAAACTAATTTAAAAACAATTTTGTCTTTTGTTCTGAACCATTTTTGTGTTTTGCATGTTTTTTTTGTGCGTTTTTGTCCTGATTGTCTAGAGCATTGAATCCTTTGAAATAAGTTTGCCAAGTAAGTTGTGAATTTTTGATCGATAACTTATGTAACTACATTCCAACCAAGAACACATCACACTGGGCCGAAACTATAATCGCAAAGGGTTTGCAACGCATTTGATAGACATTGCAGTTCATAAATATTTAACGCGTGTTGTCGTCCCACCAAAAAAAAAGTAATAAAAACCGAAATTCATTCACATTGCGCATTTAAATGCCGAAATTCACCACGAGGAGCGCGCGCAAGCAGTTCGCAAGCAGTGCGCATGCGTGCGCGCGCTTTTTTGAAAGTCACAGACGTTGTATAGAATTGTGAGAGAAGTGCGTTCTGCGAATTCAATTTTTAGTAGCTTATCTTTAATTACGTTCTTTTTTTTTTAAATATATCATTCTTAAGCATTTACTTAATTATAATTACCAACACTAAACATGACAAGAGAAAAACACAAAACACGAAACAGAAAATCAAAATGAAATGAAACTTATAATTTTATATTTTTGTGTGTGCATTCATCACAGTTTTCGATTCGAAAATGCATCAATTGTAATATTATTAATAACAAGAGCCCTGTTAAATGTAAATCCTAGTAAGTAAACATAAAAATGAAGATTAAATTTTGAAACAAAAAAAACATAAAAACACTCTCTTAGTTACTTTTCTTTCATATTGGATTACTATTACTAGAGTTCTTCATTTTTATTTTTATCACATCTATTTTTATTTGATTTAATTTGATTTTGTGTGTATACTACTTCTTTAGTTAAATTTTTTTCAATTATAAGTATAAAAAAAAAAGAAAAAAAAGAAACGTTTCTCAAATAAAAAATTCAAAGAAAACCAAATCAAACTGTAATTTACTATTACCATGCCTGCGTTGTCTCTCTCTCTCTTTGTCTACCTTTCTCTCTCTCTCTATGACTCTGTCTCTTATTCGCTCAACCACTCTGTTGCTGTCTTCTTCTGTTGCCTACAAAAAAAAATCATGTTTTTAGAATTTAAAATATTTTTAAGTAAATGTTGTGAGTAGTCTGTTTGTTTGTTAGAATGCCTTTTTGTGTGTTTGTTCTCCCCCTCTATCTCTATCTATGTATCTCTTACTCTGTGTATCCTGTGACTACTGTTATCCTTGAATCTCTCCTCATCCCAGCCGCTTTTGCTTCAACTTAAACTTACTTTTAAGCTTAAACCTGATCTTTTTTGACTAATCCCGTAACCCGTAACCCCGTGGACTTAGTGTGTGCATCAAATTAGGCATCTAGTCATAGCTATTACTAATACAAACTCAGAATCGTACACACATGTCGACAAGCAACAAGTCCTTTTTGGCCCCCTTGGTTAGCAAAAACAACACACAAAACAAACTCCTAATCCAAAAAAAAAAACAAACAAACTAACAATTCACAAAAAGAATACCTAAACACACACACATGCACATTGTGTTTAATTCGTGGTCGTCAAAAACAAAAAACTAAACTAAAACTTAATGTGCAATGAAAACCAGCAAAGAAATGTTCTTTTGTGTGTTTCCTTTTCTTCCTTTTTCTTCTACCACATTTTCTTCTTTGTTTTTTTCTCTCTTTTATGCTGTGTGTGTGCTAAAAACCACAACAACAACTCCTTCTACTACTACTACTACTACTAAAATCAATTAAAACTGTAAAATCCGCAAAATCCGCAAAAACCGAACCGAACTGAACCGAAAATCGAACCAAAAACCAATCCAGACAACCCCCATCCCATGAAATCCAATGGAGTGACATTCGCTGCTCCAGCCCTGGTCGAACTGCTTGCCGTGTGCTGTGCTTTGGCGATTCTCCTGCTTCCGACGACGTCCACTGCTTAAATAGGACATTGACCCCCGGCTCGAAGGACCAATGGCAAGCAATGCACCGAGGAGGATCCTTTCGCTGGCTTTCCATGGGTTTTCCTTTCTCCAATACTTCCGTTTGTCTCAACGTGTAAATAATAAGAATTATAAGAAGAAAAAACCAACAAAAAAAATAAAACTTAAACTTAAATAGCATGATAAAGCGGAATAATTATGTTGAATGTGCTCAAGTAGAGAATATGATCAATATATATATATACACATATATGTATCACCTAGGGGGGGTCACAATTCCATTAACTGTACAAAACAAAAAACCAAAAAGAAAAAAAAAAGTTAAAAAAAAAACAATAGAAAATTTACGATAATCTCTAGTTAATGAAATGAAAAAATGCCAAAAACCAAAACCTACTTGCTTACACAATGATAATAATTGTACTTATCCTATGTGTCCTTGTTTAAAAACTAAGCCATTATTAAGTTGTTATTTAGTTGTATGTTTGTATAGTGAAAGCATTTATTAAACACCTGCAACACACATACGACTCCGGATACCCTTTCCGCTTAGTTCAATGTGAATTTTACAACACTGCCAAGCGAATAACTAAAGTAAACCAAATTTATAACAAAAATTTTAGCGAAATTCTACACGAAAACCAAAAAAAAAAGAAATTAAAGGAATATCAAATACGAGTACAAGTTACCAGAAAAGAAAAAAACAATTACATTTACACTTTAAACCCAAAAACACATCCTATAATTATTAGCCAAAGCTTTTTCCAAGAAGGATTTATGATTTTGAGCGCGTAAATGTTACGAGGGGACAATAAGTAACTCTAACTAAGTTAAAGCAGTGCGATTATGTGCGTCTAATTACGAATTTTTCTCACATGGTGCGAACACAGAATGCATTAAGTGTTTTTTACCTTCCGTTTGGATAGCATTTAGTGAGCATACCTTAGAATTGATATCGAGATATTCCTGTATACACTATATTTTTTTTTAGCGACTTTTCTAGCCAAATATATCTTGTAAACCCAGAAGATACAGTTTATACCTTTACAATATCTAGTTATACATATGTCGTATACATAATAGTTAGTGAATAATTCAGCCCGCCTAACGTTGCTGATGGGAAAACAAAAATTAAATCGAGGAAAGATGATTTTTTTTTGTCAAGTCTATTGCGGGGCGCACTCTTTGCAGTAAAAAGTCGAACGAAAAAAAAACAGCAGTAAAAGTTGCGAGTAACTCAAATCACAGATCATATTTAATGATAAAACAAAATGCATACGGTATTATGAATGTTGTAAGCAAAAAAAAAAATGAAAAACTAAAACGAAAACGAAGCCTACCACTTAAGCAGTTCATTTTGGGTAATAAAGAAACAACTTTAACATAAAGCAGTGCGTGTGTGACTTGGGATAGGGTTGCCACCAGCTATGCCGATGCCGTCAGGTAACAAGGATGTGTGTAACCTAAACCGAATACCTAATGTCTATTAATGTTACTTTATTGCACCGCAAAACACTAACAGCCACCCCAGAAAATTGTACACCCAGCCGTTATAAGAAAACCCAGTTTGTAAAAAAGCCTTTTGTCGAATGTTTAATTGTTTAAATTATGTTTATAGTTTTAACCGAACCAATGCAGCACTCTAGGCCACTCCCCCTTTATATAAACCCCGCACACACACACATACATAATGTACATAAGCAGACAGAAACCATTATACGCAAATACTTCGATTCTAATCCTTAAGTTTGAACTGCTTAACACTGCTTGTATACTTTGCATATTGGCCAAAAAAAAACAACGAAACTGTACTTTGCAATTGTAAAAACCGAACACCTTGAAAATCTCTTTTGTTTATGCTTACTTCTCTCACTCACTACTATTTTCACAAAATAAATAATTAAAAAAAAACACAATCTCTATCTCTCTGTGCTGAGCGAAAACCCCGTCCTCTTCAGAAGCCCGCCCACTATTTCCCTCCTGGCTGCATGCTTTATTTGTATTCTCCCGCCCTCACTTTTTTCGATATGGACAACCCTGGAAATAAATCTTGTATTTTGCCTTGTTTGAAACTGCTTTTCATGTTATGTCAATTGGAATTTGAAAATTAATTTCGTAAGCCCCGATTTTTGGTTATTTTGTATCATTGCTATTGTGTTACTATTGTATTACTATTATTGGCTTTATTTATTGTTATGTTTAACCTTTAGTTTCGACTAATTCCGTTTGGTTTCCACCACAAAATATTTCAAAATAATACACACACAAAAATGTAAAAAATATGTTTAAACAATTAACCAGAAGTTAAGAGAAAATAAAACAATCAGAGAAAGTCGAAGAGTGTAACCGTAAGATTAGATTTTAAATGGAGGCGTTGAGCTAAGATCGGTGCTGGAAAGTACCACCTACCAAATACCACCTAGAGTTACGAATACGAATGACATTTTACTAATCGAATACACTTGTTCCCCCTCTCCATTTCCATTTCCATCGCCAAACACCCAAACCCACCACCACACCACCCACACCATCGCATCCTTCGCACATCCTTCTGCATCCCGCGCTGCTCACCTCTAATCCGACCGCCAAAAAAAAAAAACAGGAATCGACGTCATCCAGGTGGCTGAACGACCAGTCCTCTCCTCGGCAGCCATTGTGGGCATTGCCCTCGGCGGTGTCCTGCTCCTGCTCTTCGTGGTGGACCTTCTCTGCTGCGTCACCGTTCACATGGGTGTCATGGCCACCATGTGTCGCCGGGCCAAGCGATCGCCCTCCGATATCGACGACGAGGCCAAATTGGGCAGGTAAGCTCAGATCTCTTTTTAGTATTTTAAAATTCTGACATGGAAAAATATAATCACAAGAAAATGTTATCAACCAGAGGGTTTAAAAATTCTATTATCAAAAGATCGATTTTTTCGATAGACACGTAGTTGGACTGTTTCAATTTTTCGATAAGTACAATTTCTGCATCAAACCAAACACGTATTCCTAAAAAAAATTGTTTAAAAGAATCCACACCTAAGAACTTAAGTCAATCTTTCTAAAAATCATCTTAGAAGTCCTCCAAACATCGATATTTCCGATAAATAAAAATTGTTAATCGGATTGATAAAATTCTTGGATTATAATTTTCTGTGTCCATATGATTTAATTGGAAAATGTGAAGCGCAACGAGACGAAATGAAACGAATATTGCACTAAAAATCCGAATCGGAATTAAAGTCGAAATTTAACATTTGCTTTTTGTGTTCTGCTTGTGTTTTTTTTCTCCTCCCACCACGGCATCCATCCTGGCAACAATTATTTACCAAAAAAAAAATCGAATACGAATACAAAAAAAAGCCAAACTCACAGGCGCGAGGACTTTGAATACAATTGGGTTTATGCGCGGCCCAAGTCCTTGTTGTTCAATCGCAATTCCCTGATATCCGTCTGAGACCAGAGTTGTATACCAAATTCCAAATTGTTATCTTTTCGTTTGCCATCAACTATTTTTAGTGCAATATTGAATTAAATTCAAAATTCAGAACAACACAAACAACCAAAAAAAAACACCTTTTTCAATTGTTAGAAAATATACAAAGAACACTGACCTTTCTTTTGCTTTGTTCATTCTGTTGGCTAATTGTAAGAATACCCAGTAATGTTATAGAGATTTTTACTAATGAGAATACAGTCTAAATGTTAATTGTTAAAAAACCCCCGTCATAACACACAAGCATATGTACACTTCGTTTCATTATTGTTGTCACTTACATACCAAAACTCCATGCTATCTACTCTCTTCGATACTAAATCAACCTCATCATGTATTATTCCACTCACCAAAAACACATCCATAAAAAAAAAATAAAACCAAAATCCAAATAAATCCAACCAAAAAAAAAAAACAAAAAAAAATATACCAAAACCGAAATCGAACCAAAACCAACCATCTAACCAAGCAGTCTTTATGGTTGGCGTTTTCCGCTACCTTATTGCAGTGGCCAGCTGGTAAAGGAGCCGCCACCGTCGCCGTTGCCACTGCCGCCGCCCGTCAAACTGGGCGGTTCGCCCATGACATCGCCATTGTACGTACCTCTCACTATCTCCGTTTCAGTTATCCTGTTTCCGTTTCCGTTTCCGCTATCTAAACTGCTTTATATAAATGCTTGTCTGGGCATATCTGCTCTGTAGTGTATCCTTTCATGATCTGTTATCCTTCCATCCTGTCACCTATCACTTTAGCTCATAAGTCATCCTCACTGCATGCCACTATTAGAATTTTGAGTTTTAAAAAACGTGAGACACTAACTAATTTTTAATGGAATATACTAATAAAAAGTTTGAAAAAACTTAGTTTTTAGTAAAGAATGAAATTGTTTTAGTGTCTCACCCTTTAAAAAACAAAAGTAGCTTAGCTAAAACTTATAGTAATAATAAAATATTAAAATTAAAATCGCAAAAGGTGAGTAGTCTGTGCTTTTAGAAGGCAAAGCAGTTTTCGAATACTGCTTGCATGCATAGCAGACAGCTTCTGCATGGCTGCGTTTGGTAGTTACAATTTAAAGCCTCCTTTTTCCTTAATTCTTTTATCCCAAAACTAATGAATTTCCTTAACAAATTTCTATAAATTCCCAGGGACGAGAAGGAGCCGCTGCGCACGCCCACTGGCAGCATCAAGCAGAACTCGACCATAGAGTTCGATGGCCGATTCGTGCATTCGCGCAGTGGCGAAATAATAGGCAAGAACTCAGCGGTGTAAACGGGTTTTTGTTAACAAAACCGAAGGCAAGGATTGCCCAACGGAAGCACAAAACAAAAGTTACGAGAGATATATATGAAAGGATATAGCGAGAAGAAGCCAAAGCCAAATAACTGGGGGAACGAGAACTGTTGAACTATCGATGGGTTATCGATAGATTCGATTGGCACACTGGAAAGAATTGGTTTTATTTACTTTCGTACACACACAGCGTTAATCTAACTAAATGTCTTACTATAAATACATACGATATCTAATGCATCTAACACATAGAACTCTAAGCCGCGAAAAAAATAACTCTTCAATCCAAGAGTCCAAGTCGCTTCATTTTCTAGTTTGAATATTTCTTTCTTTAAATCGCTGCATTTGCTTTGTTTCTCCTCAGTCACAAGAAAAAAAACAAAAAAAAACTTCAAAATCAAATAAAAACTAAGGATAATGAAAAGTAGAAATGAGAAAAAAAGAACACCTAGCCTAAGTTAAATATAAAAAAAAAAAACTTAAATTAATGCCTTACAAACAAAAATTACATTTATTTAGCAGTTAAAGCGAAGAGAACGGGATTTATGCATGTAAGCCGCAAGGAATGATAACGATTTCTTTAGTATAACTAACTTAAACATGCCATAAATAAGTTTAAACATTAAGTTTTGCATGGAAGACCCAAACAAAATCGTAGTACTTAAAACGCTGAAACAAAAGACTTGCGAGCATTTCTTTCTAGAACATGACATTAAACAAAAAAAAACAAAAAAAAGAAATTGAAATTTAAATACAAGAAATGGACTTGAATATTTAGTTGATAACAAAAATAAAATAAAGAAATCCTTGGTTTCCTATTGGTAATTCATATATACTTAACCACCAAAATGTGTAATCCACAAGAAAAATGCTCAATGTACATTAATGTTGAAATGAAATTTGAAAACTGCTTGGCACTGCTTGCTAAATGAAAGCGATATCCGTTTCCGGTTTATACCATACCGATTCACAATAAAAAGTTCAGAAAATGCCAAGTAAACCGGAAGTAAACTGAAAACTATGTTTTAGAGGAAAGATATTCAACTACGAGATTGCCAAACATAATGCGTTTCACTTATATCTTTCATCCGGAATTCCCACTTCCATTGACAAATCGCAAATCGCTCAGTTTTATGTTACAAAAGTATTTTCTTATGTATGTAAAAATTAAACAAATTCTAGTTAAGAGATCTAAACAAAAACGCATTAATCTAACGGATATATAAAGAAGTCTATATGTATGTACAATGTATTTAAAAATTTATCATAAGATTTTTTTTTCTACACAAAAAACAAAAACAAATAAAAAAAATTAAAGAAAAAAATCTACAAAAATTAAATAATTATATATGTATACACGCCGAACCGAATGTATGTATGTATATCCCCAGGAAAGCGCATTTTTATTTACATCCCGCCCCAAGATCCTGCGTAGTGATCCCTGTTTTTCTCTTCTGTTTGTTGCCAATGAGCTTTTGTAGCTTCTGTTGCCTTGTCAGAGCTTTTTTACCTATATATATATACACGATAATACTATACAAAGCTATATCGAATTAACTAAAAACCCACAAAACTCGAATTGAGCTCGAAATGATTAATTTAAATGGCTACCCGAGAACCCAAAGGACACACATTGTAATTATAATATATATATATATATATGTATATGTGTATGTGTATATGAATTTGAATTTGAGATTTGAATTGAAATTTGAATTTGAATTTAAATTTGGATGCAATTGTTTTTTTTTGGAAACTGCTCGCCAGCCAAACCGCCAGAGTCGCTTGCATATTCAAAATATGCATTCCAAAATACCGGATCGAACCACTCGAATGGTCTTTGTTCGGCGGCAGAGTGTAGCTTTTTATATGAGAACTAAACAAAATTGATGGTAATTTATACACTGAAACTGAAACGGGGGAAATAAATCGTATTTACTGTACTATAATTCAAAGTCTAGTCTTTTTAATCGGGATTCGTAGAGGTGCATGTCGATGGGATTCAATAACTGGAGGACATCATCGAAATAATCGCAGCGGAAAATCCTTTTTAGTTGATGATGTACCATCGGAAGGAGCAAAAGTGTGGAAATAGGGACAACCAACAATATTCTAGGGGAACTCCTTGGAAAAAATTCGAAAAATTTAAAAACGACATTAAAGCAATGTTTTGAATGAGGAAAGTCGCTTTTGGGTTTGCTGATTACTAAATGGTACTTTGTTTTTTGATCGGATACAAATTGGCAGAGCTATGGCCATCGGAAGGAGCAAAAGTGTGGAAATCGGGACAACCCACAATGTTGTAGGGGAACTCCTTGGAAAAAATTCGAAAAATTTAAAAACGACATTAAAGCAATGTTTTGAATGAGGAAAGTCGCTTTTGGGTTTGCTGATTACTAAATGGTACTTTGTTTCCTGATCGGATACAAATTGGCAGAGCTATGGCCATCGGAAGGAGCAAAAGTGTGGAAATCGGGACAACCCACAATGTTGTAGGGGAACTCCTTGGAAAAAATTCGAAAAATTGAAAAACGACATTAAAGCAATGTTTTGAATGGGGAAAGTCGCTTTTGGGTTTGCTGATTACTAAATGGTACTTTGTTTTTTGATCGGATACAAATTGGCAGAGCTATGGCCATCGGAAGGAGCAAAAGTGTGGAAATCGGGAAAACCCACAATGTTGTAGGGGAACTCCTTGGAAAAAATTCGAAAAATTGAAAAACGACATTAAAGCAATGTTTTGAATGAGGAAAGTCGCTTTTGGGTTTGCTGATTACTAAATGGTACTTTGTTTCCTGATCGGATACAAATTGGCAGAGCTATGGCCATCGGAAGGAGCAAAAGTGTGGAAATCGGGAAAACCCACAATACTCTAGGGGAACTCCTTGGAAAAAATTCGAAAAATTTAAAAACGACATTAAAGCAATGTTTTGAAAGAGGAAAGTCGCTTTTGGGTTTGCTGATTACTAAATGGTACTTTGTTTTCTGATCGGATACAAATTGGCAGAGCTATGGCCATCGGAAGGAGCAAAAGTGTGGAAATCGGGAAAACCCACAATATTCTAGGGGAACTCCTTGGAAAAAATTCGAAAAATTTAAAAACGACATTAAAGCAATGTTTTGAATGAGGAAAGTCGCTTTTGGGTTTGCTGATTACTAAATGGTACTTTGTTTCCTTATCGGATACAAATTGTCAGAGCTATGGCCATCGGAAGAAGCAAAAGTGTGGAAATCGGGAAAACCCACAATATTCTAGGGGAACTCCTTGGAAAAAATTCGAAAAATTTAAAAACGACATTAAAGCAATGTTTTGAATGAGGAAAGTCGCTTTTGGGTTTGCTGATTACTAAATGGTACTTTGTTTCCTGATCGGATACAAATTGGCAGAGCTATGGCCATCGGAAGGAGCAAAAGTGTGGAAATCGAGAAAACCCACAATATTCTAGGAGAACTCCTTGGAAAAAATCGAAAAATTTAAAAACGACATTAAAGCAATGTTTTGAATGAGGAAAGTCGCTTTTGGGTTTGCTGATTACTAAATGGTACTTTGTTTCCTGATCGGATACAAATTGGCAGAGCTATGGCCATCGGAAGGAGCAAAAGTGTGGAAATCGGGAAAACCCACAATATTCTAGGGGAACTCCTTGGAAAAAATTCGAAAAATTTAAAAACGACATTAAAGCAATGTTTTGAATAAGGAAAGTCGCTTTTGGGTTTGCTGATTACTAAATGGTACTTTGTTTCCTGATCGGATACAAATTGGCAGAGCTATGGCCATCGGAAGGAGCAAAAGTGTGGAAATCGGGAAAACCCACAATATTCTAGGGGAACTCCTTGGAAAAAATTCGAAAAATTTAAAAACGACATTAAAGCAATGTTTTGAATGAGGAAAGTCGCTTTTGGGTTTGCTGATTACTAAATGGTACTTTGTTTCCTGATCGGATACAAATTGGCAGAGCTATGGCCATCGGAAGGAGCAAAAGTGTGGAAATCGGGAAAACCCACAATATTCTAGGGGAACTCCTTGGAAAAAATTCGAAAAACGACATTAAAGCAATGTTTTGAATGAGGAAAGTCGCTTTTGGGTTTGCTGATTACTAAATGGTACTTTGTTTCCTGATCGGATACAAATTGGCAGAGCTATGGCCATCGGAAGGAGCAAAAGTGTGGAAATCGGGAAAACCCACAATATTCTAGGGGAACTCCTTGGAAAAAATTCGAAAAATTTAAAAACGACATTAAGCAATGTTTTGAATGAGGAAAGTCGCTTTTGGGTTTGCTGATTACTAAATGGTACTTTGTTTCCTGATCGGATACAAATTGGCAGAGCTATGGCCATCGGAAGGAGGAAAAGTGTGGAAATCGGGAAAACCCACAATATTCTAGGGGAACTCCTTGGAAAAAATTCGAAAAATTGAAAAACGACATTAAAGCAATGTTTTGAATGAGGAAAGTCGCTTTTGGGTTTGCTGATTGTTAAATGGTACTTTGTTTTCTGATCGGATACAAATTGGCAGAGCTATGGCCATCGGAAGGAGCAAAAGTGTGGAAATCGGGAAAACCCACAATGTTGTAGGGGAACTCCTTGGAAAAAATTCGAAAAATTTAAAAACGACATTAAAGCAATGTTTTGAATGAGGAAAGTCGCTTTTGGGTTTGCTGATTACTAAATGGTACTTTGTTTCCTGATCGGATACAAATTGGCAGAGCTATGGCCATCGGAAGGAGCAAAAGTGTGGAAATCGGGAAAACCCACAATATTCTAGGGGAACTCCTTGGAAAAAATTCGAAAAATTTAAAAACGACATTAAGCAATGTTTTGAATGAGGAAAGTCGCTTTTGGGTTTGCTGATTACTAAATGGTACTTTGTTTCCTGATCGGATACAAATTGGCAGAGCTATGGCCATCGGAAGGAGGAAAAGTGTGGAAATCGGGAAAACCCACAATGTTGTAGGGGAACTCCTTGGAAAAAATTCGAAAAATTGAAAAACGACATTAAAGCAATGTTTTGAATGAGGAAAGTCGCTTTTGGGTTTGCTGATTACTAAATGGTACTTTGTTTCCTGATCGGATACAAATTGGCAGAGCTATGGCCATCGGAAGGAGGAAAAGTGTGGAAATCGGGAAAACCCACAATATTCTAGGGGAACTCCTTGGAAAAAATTCGAAAAATTGAAAAACGATAATTAAGCAATGTTTTGAATGAGGAAAGTCGCTTTTGGGTTTGCTGATTACTACATGGTACTTTGTTTCCTGATCGGATACAAATTGGCAGAGCTATGGCCATCGGAAGGAGCAAAAGTGTGGAAATCGGGAAAACCCACAATATTCTAGGGGAACTCCTTGGAAAAAATTCGAAAAATTTAAAAACGACATTTAATCAATGTTTTGAATGAGGAAAGTCGCTTTTGGGTTTGCTGATTACTAAATGGTACTTTGTTTCCTGATCGGATACAAATTGGCAGAGCTATGGCCATCGGAAGGAGGAAAAGTGTGGAAATCGGGAAAACCCACAATATTCTAGGGGAACTCCTTGGAAAAAAATCGAAAAATTTAAAAACGACATTAAAGCAATGTTTTGAATGAGGAAAGTCGCTTTTGGGTTTGCTGATTACTATATGGTACTTTGTTTCCTGATCGGATACAAATTGGCAGAGCTATGGCCATCGGAAGGAGCAAAAGTGTGGAAATCGGGAAAACCCACAATATTCTAGGGGAACTCCTTGGAAAAAATTCGAAAAATTTAAAAACGACATTTAATCAATGTTTTGAATGAGGAAAGTCGCTTTTGGGTTTGCTGATTACTAAATGGTACTTTGTTTCCTGATCGGATACAAATTGGCAGAGCTATGGCCATCGGAAGGAGGAAAAGTGTGGAAATCGGGAAAACCCACAATATTCTAGGGCAACTCCTTGGAAAAAATCGAAAAATTTAAAAACGACATTAAAGCAATGTTTTGAATGAGGAAAGTCGCTTTTGGGTTTGCTGATTACTAAATGGTACTTTGTTTCCTGATCGGATACAAATTGGCAGAGCTATGGCCATCGGAAGGAGCAAAAGTGTGGAAATCGGGAAAACCCACAATATTCTAGGGGAACTCCTTGGAAAAAATTCGAAAAATTTAAAAACGACATTAAAGCAATGTTTTGAATGAGGAAAGTCGCTTTTGGGTTTGCTGATTACTAAATGGTACTTTGTTTCCTGATCGGATACAAATTGGCAGAGCTATGGCCATCGGAAGGAGCAAAAGTGTGGAAATCGGGAAAACCCACAATATTCTAGGGGAACTCCTTGGAAAAAATTCGAAAAATTTAAAAACGACATTAAAGCAATGTTTTGAATGAGGAAAGTCGCTTTTGGGTTTGCTGATTACTAAATGGTACTTTGTTTCCTGATCGGATACAAATTGGCAGAGCTATGGCCATCGGAAGGAGCAAAAGTGTGGAAATCGGGAAAACCCACAATATTCTAGGGCAACTCCTTGGAAAAAATCGAAAAATTTAAAAACGACATTAAAGCAATGTTTTGAATGAGGAAAGTCGCTTTTGGGTTTGCTGATTACTAAATGGTACTTTGTTTCCTGATCGGATACAAATTGGCAGAGCTATGGCCATCGGAAGGAGCAAAAGTGTGGAAATCGGGAAAACCCACAATATTCTAGGGCAACTCCTTGGAAAAAATTCGAAAAATTTAAAAACGACATTAAAGCAATGTTTTGAATGAGGAAAGTCGCTTTTGGGTTTGCTGATTACTAAATGGTACTTTGTTTCCTGATCGGATACAAATTGGCAGAGCTATGGCCATCGGAAGGAGGAAAAGTGTGGAAATCGGGAAAACCCACAATATTCTAGGGCAACTCCTTGGAAAAAATCGAAAAATTTAAAAACGATATTAAAGCAATGTTTTGAATGAGGAAAGTCGCTTTTGGGTTTGCTGATTGTTAAATGGTACTTTGTTTTCTGATCGGATACAAATTGGCAGAGCTATGGCCATCGGAAGGAGCAAAAGTGTGGAAATCGGGAAAACCCACAATGTTGTAGGGGAACTCCTTGGAAAAAATTCGAAAAATTTAAAAACGACATTAAAGCAATGTTTTGAATGAGGAAAGTCGCTTTTGGGTTTGCTGATTACTAAATGGTACTTTGTTTCCTGATCGGATACAAATTGGCAGAGCTATGGCCATCGGAAGGAGCAAAAGTGTGGAAATCGGGAAAACCCACAATATTCTAGGGGAACTCCTTGGAAAAAATTCGAAAAATTTAAAAACGACATTAAGCAATGTTTTGAATGAGGAAAGTCGCTTTTGGGTTTGCTGATTACTAAATGGTACTTTGTTTCCTGATCGGATACAAATTGGCAGAGCTATGGCCATCGGAAGGAGGAAAAGTGTGGAAATCGGGAAAACCCACAATGTTGTAGGGGAACTCCTTGGAAAAAATTCGAAAAATTGAAAAACGACATTAAAGCAATGTTTTGAATGAGGAAAGTCGCTTTTGGGTTTGCTGATTACTAAATGGTACTTTGTTTCCTGATCGGATACAAATTGGCAGAGCTATGGCCATCGGAAGGAGGAAAAGTGTGGAAATCGGGAAAACCCACAATATTCTAGGGGAACTCCTTGGAAAAAATTCGAAAAATTGAAAAACGATAATTAAGCAATGTTTTGAATGAGGAAAGTCGCTTTTGGGTTTGCTGATTACTACATGGTACTTTGTTTCCTGATCGGATACAAATTGGCAGAGCTATGGCCATCGGAAGGAGCAAAAGTGTGGAAATCGGGAAAACCCACAATATTCTAGGGGAACTCCTTGGAAAAAATTCGAAAAATTTAAAAACGACATTTAATCAATGTTTTGAATGAGGAAAGTCGCTTTTGGGTTTGCTGATTACTAAATGGTACTTTGTTTCCTGATCGGATACAAATTGGCAGAGCTATGGCCATCGGAAGGAGGAAAAGTGTGGAAATCGGGAAAACCCACAATATTCTAGGGGAACTCCTTGGAAAAAAATCGAAAAATTTAAAAACGACATTAAAGCAATGTTTTGAATGAGGAAAGTCGCTTTTGGGTTTGCTGATTACTATATGGTACTTTGTTTCCTGATCGGATACAAATTGGCAGAGCTATGGCCATCGGAAGGAGCAAAAGTGTGGAAATCGGGAAAACCCACAATATTCTAGGGGAACTCCTTGGAAAAAATTCGAAAAATTTAAAAACGACATTTAATCAATGTTTTGAATGAGGAAAGTCGCTTTTGGGTTTGCTGATTACTAAATGGTACTTTGTTTCCTGATCGGATACAAATTGGCAGAGCTATGGCCATCGGAAGGAGGAAAAGTGTGGAAATCGGGAAAACCCACAATATTCTAGGGCAACTCCTTGGAAAAAATCGAAAAATTTAAAAACGACATTAAAGCAATGTTTTGAATGAGGAAAGTCGCTTTTGGGTTTGCTGATTACTAAATGGTACTTTGTTTCCTGATCGGATACAAATTGGCAGAGCTATGGCCATCGGAAGGAGCAAAAGTGTGGAAATCGGGAAAACCCACAATATTCTAGGGGAACTCCTTGGAAAAAATTCGAAAAATTTAAAAACGACATTAAAGCAATGTTTTGAATGAGGAAAGTCGCTTTTGGGTTTGCTGATTACTAAATGGTACTTTGTTTCCTGATCGGATACAAATTGGCAGAGCTATGGCCATCGGAAGGAGCAAAAGTGTGGAAATCGGGAAAACCCACAATATTCTAGGGGAACTCCTTGGAAAAAATTCGAAAAATTTAAAAACGACATTAAAGCAATGTTTTGAATGAGGAAAGTCGCTTTTGGGTTTGCTGATTACTAAATGGTACTTTGTTTCCTGATCGGATACAAATTGGCAGAGCTATGGCCATCGGAAGGAGCAAAAGTGTGGAAATCGGGAAAACCCACAATATTCTAGGGCAACTCCTTGGAAAAAATTCGAAAAATTTAAAAACGACATTAAAGCAATGTTTTGAATGAGGAAAGTCGCTTTTGGGTTTGCTGATTACTAAATGGTACTTTGTTTCCTGATCGGATACAAATTGGCAGAGCTATGGCCATCGGAAGGAGGAAAAGTGTGGAAATCGGGAAAACCCACAATATTCTAGGGCAACTCCTTGGAAAAAATTCGAAAAATTTAAAAACGACATTAAAGCAATGTTTTGAATGAGGAAAGTCGCTTTTGGGTTTGCTGATTACTAAATGGTACTTTGTTTCCTGATCGGATACAAATTGGCAGAGCTATGGCCATCGGAAGGAGCAAAAGTGTGGAAATCGGGAAAACCCACAATATTCTAGGGGAACTCCTTGGAAAAAATCGAAAAATTTAAAAACGATATTAAAGCAATGTTTTGAATGAGGAAAGTCGCTTTTGGGTTTGCTGATTACTAAATGGTACTTTGTTTCCTGATCGGATACAAATTGGCAGAGCTATGGCCATCGGAAGGAGGAAAAGTGTGGAAATCGGGAAAACCCACAATATTCTAGGGCAACTCCTTGGAAAAAATCGAAAAATTTAAAAACGATATTAAAGCAATGTTTTGAATGAGGAAAGTCGCTTTTGGGTTTGCTGATTACTAAATGGTACTTTGTTTCCTGATCGGATACAAATTGGCAGAGCTATGGCCATCGGAAGGAGCAAAAGTGTGGAAATCGGGAAAACCCACAATATTCTAGGGGAACTCCTTGGAAAAAATTCGAAAAATTTAAAAACGACATTAAAGCAATGTTTTGAATGAGGAAAGTCGCTTTTGGGTTTGCTGATTACTAAATGGTACTTTGTTTCCTGATCGGATACAAATTGGCAGAGCTATGGCCATCGGAAGGAGCAAAAGTGTGGAAATCGGGAAAACCCACAATATTCTAGGGGAACTCCTTGGAAAAAATTCGAAAAATTTAAAAACGACATTAAAGCAATGTTTTGAATGAGGAAAGTCGCTTTTGGGTTTGCTGATTACTAAATGGTACTTTGTTTCCTGATCGGATACAAATTGACAGAGCTATGGCCATCGGAAGGAGCAGCAAAAGTGTGGAAATCGGGAAAACCCACAATGTTGTAGGGGAACTCCTTGGAAAAAATTCGAAAAATTTAAAAACGACATTAAAGCAATGTTTTGAATGAGGAAAGTCGCTTTTGGGTTTGCTGATTACTAAATGGTACTTTGTTTCCTGATCGGATACAAATTGGCAGAGCTATGGCCATCGGAAGGAGCAAAAGTGTGGAAATCGGGAAAACCCACAATATTCTAGGGGAACTCCTTGGAAAAAATTCGAAAAATTGAAAAACGATAATTAAGCAATGTTTTGAATGAGGAAAGTCGCTTTTGGGTTTGCTGATTACTAAATGGTACTTTGTTTCCTGATCGGATACAAATTGGCAGAGCTATGGCCATCGGAAGGAGCAAAAGTGTGTAAATCGGGAAAACCCACAATATTCTAGGGGAACTCCTTGGAAAAAATTCGAAAAACGACATTAAAGCAATGTTTTGAATGAGGAAAGTCGCTTTTGGGTTTGCTGATTACTAAATGGTACTTTGTTTCCTGATCGGATACAAATTGGCAGAGCTATGGCCATCGGAAGGAGCAAAAGTGTGGAAATCGGGAAAACCCACAATATTCTAGGGGAACTCCTTGGAAAAAATTCGAAAAATTTAAAAACGACATTAAAGCAATGTTTTGAATGAGGAAAGTCGCTTTTGGGTTTGCTGATTACTAAATGGTACTTTGTTTCCTGATCGGATACAAATTGGCAGAGCTATGGCCATCGGAAGGAGCAAAAGTGTGGAAATCGGGAAAACCCACAATATTCTAGGGGAACTCCTTGGAAAAAATTCGAAAAATTTAAAAACGACATTTAATCAATGTTTTGAATGAGGAAAGTCGCTTTTGGGTTTGCTGATTACTATATGGTACTTTGTTTCCTGATCGGATACAAATTGGCAGAGCTATGGCCATCGGAAGGAGCAAAAGTGTGGAAATCGGGAAAACCCACAATGTTGTAGGGGAACTCCTTGGAAAAAATTCGAAAAATTTAAAAACGACATTAAAGCAATGTTTTGAATGAGGAAAGTCGCTTTTGGGTTTGCTGATTACTAAATGGTACTTTGTTTCCTGATCGGATACAAATTGGCAGAGCTATGGCCATCGGAAGGAGGAAAAGTGTGGAAATCGGGAAAACCCACAATGTTGTAGGGGAACTCCTTGGAAAAAATTCGAAAAATTTAAAAACGACATTAAAGCAATGTTTTGAATGAGGAAAGTCGCTTTTGGGTTTGCTGATTACTAAATGGTACTTTGTTTCCTGATCGGATACAAATTGGCAGAGCTATGGCCATCGGAAGGAGCAAAAGTGTGGAAATCGGGAAAACCCACAATATTCTAGGGGAACTCCTTGGAAAAAATTCGAAAAATTGAAAAACGATAATTAAGCAATGTTTTGAATGAGGAAAGTCGCTTTTGGGTTTGCTGATTACTAAATGGTACTTTGTTTCCTGATCGGATACAAATTGGCAGAGCTATGGCCATCGGAAGGAGCAAAAGTGTGTAAATCGGGAAAACCCACAATATTCTAGGGGAACTCCTTGGAAAAAATTCGAAAAACGACATTAAAGCAATGTTTTGAATGAGGAAAGTCGCTTTTGGGTTTGCTGATTACTAAATGGTACTTTGTTTCCTGATCGGATACAAATTGGCAGAGCTATGGCCATCGGAAGGAGCAAAAGTGTGGAAATCGGGAAAACCCACAATATTCTAGGGGAACTCCTTGGAAAAAATTCGAAAAATTTAAAAACGACATTAAAGCAATGTTTTGAATGAGGAAAGTCGCTTTTGGGTTTGCTGATTACTAAATGGTACTTTGTTTCCTGATCGGATACAAATTGGCAGAGCTATGGCCATCGGAAGGAGCAAAAGTGTGGAAATCGGGAAAACCCACAATATTCTAGGGGAACTCCTTGGAAAAAATTCGAAAAATTTAAAAACGACATTTAATCAATGTTTTGAATGAGGAAAGTCGCTTTTGGGTTTGCTGATTACTATATGGTACTTTGTTTCCTGATCGGATACAAATTGGCAGAGCTATGGCCATCGGAAGGAGCAAAAGTGTGGAAATCGGGAAAACCCACAATGTTGTAGGGGAACTCCTTGGAAAAAATTCGAAAAATTTAAAAACGACATTAAAGCAATGTTTTGAATGAGGAAAGTCGCTTTTGGGTTTGCTGATTACTAAATGGTACTTTGTTTCCTGATCGGATACAAATTGGCAGAGCTATGGCCATCGGAAGGAGGAAAAGTGTGGAAATCGGGAAAACCCACAATATTCTAGGGCAACTCCTTGGAAAAAATCGAAAAATTTAAAAACGACATTAAAGCAATGTTTTGAATGAGGAAAGTCGCTTTTGGGTTTGCTGATTACTAAATGGTACTTTGTTTCCTGATCGGATACAAATTGGCAGAGCTATGGCCATCGGAAGGAGCAAAAGTGTGGAAATCGGGAAAACCCACAATATTCTAGGGGAACTCCTTGGAAAAAATTCGAAAAATTTAAAAACGACATTAAAGCAATGTTTTGAATGAGGAAAGTCGCTTTTGGGTTTGCTGATTACTAAATGGTACTTTGTTTCCTGATCGGATACAAATTGGCAGAGCTATGGCCATCGGAAGGAGCAAAAGTGTGGAAATCGGGAAAACCCACAATATTCTAGGGGAACTCCTTGGAAAAAATTCGAAAAATTTAAAAACGACATTAAAGCAATGTTTTGAATGAGGAAAGTCGCTTTTGGGTTTGCTGATTACTAAATGGTACTTTGTTTCCTGATCGGATACAAATTGGCAGAGCTATGGCCATCGGAAGGAGCAAAAGTGTGGAAATCGGGAAAACCCACAATATTCTAGGGGAACTCCTTGGAAAAAATTCGAAAAATTTAAAAACGACATTTAATCAATGTTTTGAATGAGGAAAGTCGCTTTTGGGTTTGCTGATTACTATATGGTACTTTGTTTCCTGATCGGATACAAATTGGCAGAGCTATGGCCATCGGAAGGAGCAAAAGTGTGGAAATCGGGAAAACCCACAATGTTGTAGGGGAACTCCTTGGAAAAAATTCGAAAAATTTAAAAACGACATTAAAGCAATGTTTTGAATGAGGAAAGTCGCTTTTGGGTTTGCTGATTACTAAATGGTACTTTGTTTCCTGATCGGATACAAATTGGCAGAGCTATGGCCATCGGAAGGAGGAAAAGTGTGGAAATCGGGAAAACCCACAATATTCTAGGGCAACTCCTTGGAAAAAATCGAAAAATTTAAAAACGACATTAAAGCAATGTTTTGAATGAGGAAAGTCGCTTTTGGGTTTGCTGATTACTAAATGGTACTTTGTTTCCTGATCGGATACAAATTGGCAGAGCTATGGCCATCGGAAGGAGCAAAAGTGTGGAAATCGGGAAAACCCACAATATTCTAGGGGAACTCCTTGGAAAAAATTCGAAAAATTTAAAAACGACATTAAAGCAATGTTTTGAATGAGGAAAGTCGCTTTTGGGTTTGCTGATTACTAAATGGTACTTTGTTTCCTGATCGGATACAAATTGGCAGAGCTATGGCCATCGGAAGGAGCAAAAGTGTGGAAATCGGGAAAACCCACAATGTTGTAGGGGAACTCCTTGGAAAAAATTCGAAAAATTTAAAAACGACATTAAAGCAATGTTTTGAATGAGGAAAGTCGCTTTTGGGTTTGCTGATTACTAAATGGTACTTTGTTTCCTGATCGGATACAAATTGTCAGAGCTATGGCCATCGGAAGGAGGAAAAGTGTGGAAATCGGGAAAACCCACAATATTCTAGGGGAACTCCTTGGAAAAAATTCGAAAAATTGAAAAACGATAATTAAGCAATGTTTTGAATGAGGAAAGTCGCTTTTGGGTTTGCTGATTACTACATGGTACTTTGTTTCCTGATCGGATACAAATTGGCAGAGCTATGGCCATCGGAAGGAGCAAAAGTGTGGAAATCGGGAAAACCCACAATATTCTAGGGGAACTCCTTGGAAAAAATTCGAAAAATTTAAAAACGACATTTAATCAATGTTTTGAATGAGGAAAGTCGCTTTTGGGTTTGCTGATTACTAAATGGTACTTTGTTTCCTGATCGGATACAAATTGGCAGAGCTATGGCCATCGGAAGGAGGAAAAGTGTGGAAATCGGGAAAACCCACAATATTCTAGGGCAACTCCTTGGAAAAAATCGAAAAATTTAAAAACGACATTAAAGCAATGTTTTGAATGAGGAAAGTCGCTTTTGGGTTTGCTGATTACTAAATGGTACTTTGTTTCCTGATCGGATACAAATTGGCAGAGCTATGGCCATCGGAAGGAGCAAAAGTGTGGAAATCGGGAAAACCCACAATATTCTAGGGGAACTCCTTGGAAAAAATTCGAAAAATTTAAAAACGACATTAAAGCAATGTTTTGAATGAGGAAAGTCGCTTTTGGGTTTGCTGATTACTAAATGGTACTTTGTTTTCTGATCGGATACAAATTGGCAGAGCTATGGCCATCGGAAGGAGCAAAAGTGTGGAAATCGGGAAAACCCACAATATTCTAGGGGAACTCCTTGGAAAAAATTCGAAAAATTTAAAAACGACATTAAAGCAATGTTTTGAATGAGGAAAGTCGCTTTTGGGTTTGCTGATTACTAAATGGTACTTTGTTTCCTGATCGGATACAAATTGGCAGAGCTATGGCCATCGGAAGGAGCAAAAGTGTGGAAATCGGGAAAACCCACAATATTCTAGGGCAACTCCTTGGAAAAAATCGAAAAATTTAAAAACGACATTAAAGCAATGTTTTGAATGAGGAAAGTCGCTTTTGGGTTTGCTGATTACTAAATGGTACTTTGTTTCCTGATCGGATACAAATTCGCAGAGCTATGGCCATCGGAAGGAGGAAAAGTGTGGAAATCGGGAAAACCCACAATATTCTAGGGCAACTCCTTGGAAAAAATCGAAAAATTTAAAAACGATATTAAAGCAATGTTTTGAATGAGGAAAGTCGCTTTTGGGTTTGCTGATTACTAAATGGTACTTTGTTTCCTGATCGGATACAAATTGGCAGAGCTATGGCCATCGGAAGGAGCAAAAGTGTGGAAATCGGGAAAACCCACAATATTCTAGGGGAACTCCTTGGAAAAAATTCGAAAAATTTAAAAACGACATTAAAGCAATGTTTTGAATGAGGAAAGTCGCTTTTGGGTTTGCTGATTACTAAATGGTACTTTGTTTCCTGATCGGATACAAATTGGCAGAGCTATGGCCATCGGAAAGAGCAGCAAAAGTGTGGAAATCGGGAAAACCCACAATGTTGTAGGGGAACTCCTTGGAAAAAATTCGAAAAATTGAAAAACGATAATTAAGCAATGTTTTGAATGAGGAAAGTCGCTTTTGGGTTTGCTGATTACTAAATGGTACTTTGTTTCCTGATCGGATACAAATTGGCAGAGCTATGGCCATCGGAAGGAGCAAAAGTGTGGAAATCGGGAAAACCCACAATACTCTAGGGGAACTCCTTGGAAAAAATTCGAAAAATTTAAAAACGACATAAAAGCAATGTTTTGAATGAGGAAAGTCGCTTTTGGAAAAGTGTGGAAATCGGGAAAACCCACAATATTCTAGGGGAACTCCTTGGAAAAAATTCGAAAAATTGAAAAACGATAATTAAGCAATGTTTTGAATGAGGAAAGTCGCTTTTGGGTTTGCTGATTACTACATGGTACTTTGTTTCCTGATCGGATACAAATTGGCAGAGCTATGGCCATCGGAAGGAGCAAAAGTGTGGAAATCGGGAAAACCCACAATATTCTAGGGGAACTCCTTGGAAAAAATTCGAAAAATTTAAAAACGACATTTAATCAATGTTTTGAATGAGGAAAGTCGCTTTTGGGTTTGCTGATTACTAAATGGTACTTTGTTTCCTGATCGGATACAAATTGGCAGAGCTATGGCCATCGGAAGGAGGAAAAGTGTGGAAATCGGGAAAACCCACAATATTCTAGGGCAACTCCTTGGAAAAAATCGAAAAATTTAAAAACGACATTAAAGCAATGTTTTGAATGAGGAAAGTCGCTTTTGGGTTTGCTGATTACTAAATGGTACTTTGTTTCCTGATCGGATACAAATTGGCAGAGCTATGGCCATCGGAAGGAGCAAAAGTGTGGAAATCGGGAAAACCCACAATATTCTAGGGGAACTCCTTGGAAAAAATTCGAAAAATTTAAAAACGACATTAAAGCAATGTTTTGAATGAGGAAAGTCGCTTTTGGGTTTGCTGATTACTAAATGGTACTTTGTTTTCTGATCGGATACAAATTGGCAGAGCTATGGCCATCGGAAGGAGCAAAAGTGTGGAAATCGGGAAAACCCACAATATTCTAGGGGAACTCCTTGGAAAAAATTCGAAAAATTTAAAAACGACATTAAAGCAATGTTTTGAATGAGGAAAGTCGCTTTTGGGTTTGCTGATTACTAAATGGTACTTTGTTTCCTGATCGGATACAAATTGGCAGAGCTATGGCCATCGGAAGGAGCAAAAGTGTGGAAATCGGGAAAACCCACAATATTCTAGGGCAACTCCTTGGAAAAAATCGAAAAATTTAAAAACGACATTAAAGCAATGTTTTGAATGAGGAAAGTCGCTTTTGGGTTTGCTGATTACTAAATGGTACTTTGTTTCCTGATCGGATACAAATTCGCAGAGCTATGGCCATCGGAAGGAGGAAAAGTGTGGAAATCGGGAAAACCCACAATATTCTAGGGCAACTCCTTGGAAAAAATCGAAAAATTTAAAAACGATATTAAAGCAATGTTTTGAATGAGGAAAGTCGCTTTTGGGTTTGCTGATTACTAAATGGTACTTTGTTTCCTGATCGGATACAAATTGGCAGAGCTATGGCCATCGGAAGGAGCAAAAGTGTGGAAATCGGGAAAACCCACAATATTCTAGGGGAACTCCTTGGAAAAAATTCGAAAAATTTAAAAACGACATTAAAGCAATGTTTTGAATGAGGAAAGTCGCTTTTGGGTTTGCTGATTACTAAATGGTACTTTGTTTCCTGATCGGATACAAATTGGCAGAGCTATGGCCATCGGAAGGAGCAAAAGTGTGGAAATCGGGAAAACCCACAATACTCTAGGGGAACTCCTTGGAAAAAATTCGAAAAATTTAAAAACGACATAAAAGCAATGTTTTGAATGAGGAAAGTCGCTTTTGGGTTTGCTGATTACTAAATGGTACTTTGTTTCCTGATCGGATACAAATTGGCAGAGCTATGGCCATCGGAAGGAGCAAAAGTGTGGAAATCGGGAAAACCCACAATATTCTAGGGGAACTCCTTGGAAAAAATTCGAAAAATTTAAAAACGACATTAAAGCAATGTTTTGAATGAGGAAAGTCGCTTTTGGGTTTGCTGATTACTAAATGGTACTTTGTTTCCTGATCGGATACAAATTGGCAGAGCTATGGCCATCGGAAGGAGCAAAAGTGTGGAAATCGGGAAAACCCACAATATTCTAGGGGAACTCCTTGGAAAAAATTCGAAAAATTTAAAAACGACATTAAAGCAATGTTTTGAATGAGGAAAGTCGCTTTTGGGTTTTCTGATTACTAAATGGTACTTTGTTTCCTGATCGGATACAAATTGGCAGAGCTATGGCCATCGGAAGGAGCAAAAGTGTGGAAATCGGGAAAACCCACAATATTCTAGGAGAACTCCTTGGAAAAAATCGAAAAATTGAAAAACGACATTAAAGCAATGTTTTGAATGAGGAAAGTCGCTTTTGGGTTTGCTGATTACTAAATGGTACTTTGTTTCCTGATCGGATACAAATTGGCAGAGCTATGGCCATCGAAAGGAGCAAAAGTGTGGAAATCGGGAAAACTCACAATGTTGTAGGGGAACTCCTTGGAAAAAATTCGAAAAATTGAAAATGATAATTAAGCAATGTTTTGAATAAGGAAAGTCGCTTTTGGGTTTGCTGATTACTAAATGGTACTTTGTTTCCTGATCGGATACAAATTGGCAGAGCTATGGCCATCGAAAGGAGCAAAAGTGTGGAAATCGGGAAAACTCACAATGTTGTAGGGGAACTCCTTGGAAAAAATTCGAAAAATTGAAAATGATAATTAAGCAATGTTTTGAATAAGGAAAGTCGCTTTTGGGTTTGCTGATTACTAAATGGTACTTTGTTTCCTGATCGGATACAAATTGGCAGAGCTATGGCCATCGGAAGGAGCAAAAGTGTGGAAATCGGGAAAACCCACAATGTTGTAGGGGAACTCCTTGGAAAAAATTCGAAAAATTGAAAAACGATAATTAAGCAATGTTTTGAATGAGGAAAGTCGCTTTTGGGTTTGCTGATTACTAAATGGTACTTTGTTTCCTGATCGGATACAAATTGGCAGAGCTATGGCCATCGGAAGGAGGAAAAGTGTGGAAATCGGGAAAACCCACAATATTCTAGGGCAACTCCTTGGAAAAAATCGAAAAATTTAAAAACGACATTAAAGCAATGTTTTGAATGAGGAAAGTCGCTTTTGGGTTTGCTGATTACTAAATGGTACTTTGTTTCCTGATCGGATACAAATTGGCAGAGCTATGGCCATCGGAAGGAGCAAAAGTGTGGAAATCGGGAAAACCCACAATATTCTAGGGGAACTCCTTGGAAAAAATTCGAAAAATTTAAAAACGACATTAAAGCAATGTTTTGAATGAGGAAAGTCGCTTTTGGGTTTGCTGATTACTAAATGGTACTTTGTTTCCTGATCGGATACAAATTGGCAGAGCTATGGCCATCGGAAGGAGCAAAAGTGTGGAAATCGGGAAAACCCACAATGTTGTAGGGGAACTCCTTGGAAAAAATTCGAAAAATTTAAAAACGACATTAAAGCAATGTTTTGAATGAGGAAAGTCGCTTTTGGGTTTGCTGATTACTAAATGGTACTTTGTTTCCTGATCGGATACAAATTGGCAGAGCTATGGCCATCGGAAGGAGCAAAAGTGTGGAAATCGGGAAAACCCACAATATTCTAGGGGAACTCCTTGGAAAAAATTCGAAAAATTGAAAAACGATAATTAAGCAATGTTTTGAATGAGGAAAGTCGCT
The DNA here is from genome assembly GCF_030179905.1 of Drosophila bipectinata. Taxonomy (NCBI): domain Eukaryota; kingdom Metazoa; phylum Arthropoda; class Insecta; order Diptera; family Drosophilidae; genus Drosophila; species Drosophila bipectinata. The sequence continues at coordinate 11,563,058 of NC_091734.1, forward strand.
TTTGGGTTTGCTGATTACTACATGGTACTTTGTTTCCTGATCGGATACAAATTGGCAGAGCTATGGCCATCGGAAGGAGCAAAAGTGTGGAAATCGGGAAAACCCACAATATTCTAGGGGAACTCCTTGGAAAAAATTCGAAAAATTTAAAAACGACATTTAATCAATGTTTTGAATGAGGAAAGTCGCTTTTGGGTTTGCTGATTACTAAATGGTACTTTGTTTCCTGATCGGATACAAATTGGCAGAGCTATGGCCATCGGAAGGAGGAAAAGTGTGGAAATCGGGAAAACCCACAATATTCTAGGGCAACTCCTTGGAAAAAATCGAAAAATTTAAAAACGACATTAAAGCAATGTTTTGAATGAGGAAAGTCGCTTTTGGGTTTGCTGATTACTAAATGGTACTTTGTTTCCTGATCGGATACAAATTGGCAGAGCTATGGCCATCGGAAGGAGCAAAAGTGTGGAAATCGGGAAAACCCACAATATTCTAGGGGAACTCCTTGGAAAAAATTCGAAAAATTTAAAAACGACATTAAAGCAATGTTTTGAATGAGGAAAGTCGCTTTTGGGTTTGCTGATTACTAAATGGTACTTTGTTTTCTGATCGGATACAAATTGGCAGAGCTATGGCCATCGGAAGGAGCAAAAGTGTGGAAATCGGGAAAACCCACAATATTCTAGGGGAACTCCTTGGAAAAAATTCGAAAAATTTAAAAACGACATTAAAGCAATGTTTTGAATGAGGAAAGTCGCTTTTGGGTTTGCTGATTACTAAATGGTACTTTGTTTCCTGATCGGATACAAATTCGCAGAGCTATGGCCATCGGAAGGAGGAAAAGTGTGGAAATCGGGAAAACCCACAATATTCTAGGGCAACTCCTTGGAAAAAATCGAAAAATTTAAAAACGATATTAAAGCAATGTTTTGAATGAGGAAAGTCGCTTTTGGGTTTGCTGATTACTAAATGGTACTTTGTTTCCTGATCGGATACAAATTGGCAGAGCTATGGCCATCGGAAGGAGCAAAAGTGTGGAAATCGGGAAAACCCACAATATTCTAGGGGAACTCCTTGGAAAAAATTCGAAAAATTTAAAAACGACATTAAAGCAATGTTTTGAATGAGGAAAGTCGCTTTTGGGTTTGCTGATTACTAAATGGTACTTTGTTTCCTGATCGGATACAAATTGGCAGAGCTATGGCCATCGGAAAGAGCAGCAAAAGTGTGGAAATCGGGAAAACCCACAATGTTGTAGGGGAACTCCTTGGAAAAAATTCGAAAAATTGAAAAACGATAATTAAGCAATGTTTTGAATGAGGAAAGTCGCTTTTGGGTTTGCTGATTACTAAATGGTACTTTGTTTCCTGATCGGATACAAATTGGCAGAGCTATGGCCATCGGAAGGAGCAAAAGTGTGGAAATCGGGAAAACCCACAATACTCTAGGGGAACTCCTTGGAAAAAATTCGAAAAATTTAAAAACGACATAAAAGCAATGTTTTGAATGAGGAAAGTCGCTTTTGGGTTTGCTGATTACTAAATGGTACTTTGTTTCCTGATCGGATACAAATTGGCAGAGCTATGGCCATCGGAAGGAGCAAAAGTGTGGAAATCGGGAAAACCCACAATATTCTAGGGGAACTCCTTGGAAAAAATTCGAAAAATTTAAAAACGACATTAAAGCAATGTTTTGAATGAGGAAAGTCGCTTTTGGGTTTGCTGATTACTAAATGGTACTTTGTTTCCTGATCGGATACAAATTGGCAGAGCTATGGCCATCGGAAGGAGCAAAAGTGTGGAAATCGGGAAAACCCACAATATTCTAGGGGAACTCCTTGGAAAAAATTCGAAAAATTTAAAAACGACATTAAAGCAATGTTTTGAATGAGGAAAGTCGTTTTTGGGTTTTCTGATTACTAAATGGTACTTTGTTTCCTGATCGGATACAAATTGGCAGAGCTATGGCCATCGGAAGGAGCAAAAGTGTGGAAATCGGGAAAACCCACAATATTCTAGGAGAACTCCTTGGAAAAAATTCGAAAAATTGAAAAACGATAATTAAGCAATGTTTTGAATGAGGAAAGTCGCTTTTGGGTTTGCTGATTACTAAATGGTACTTTGTTTCCTGATCGGATACAAATTGGCAGAGCTATGGCCATCGGAAGGAGGAAAAGTGTGGAAATCGGGAAAACCCACAATATTCTAGGGCAACTCCTTGGAAAAAATCGAAAAATTTAAAAACGACATTAAAGCAATGTTTTGAATGAGGAAAGTCGCTTTTGGGTTTGCTGATTACTAAATGGTACTTTGTTTCCTGATCGGATACAAATTGGCAGAGCTATGGCCATCGGAAGGAGCAAAAGTGTGGAAATCGGGAAAACCCACAATATTCTAGGGGAACTCCTTGGAAAAAATTCGAAAAATTTAAAAACGACATTAAAGCAATGTTTTGAATGAGGAAAGTCGCTTTTGGGTTTGCTGATTACTAAATGGTACTTTGTTTCCTGATCGGATACAAATTGGCAGAGCTATGGCCATCGGAAGGAGCAAAAGTGTGGAAATCGGGAAAACCCACAATGTTGTAGGGGAACTCCTTGGAAAAAATTCGAAAAATTTAAAAACGACATTAAAGCAATGTTTTGAATGAGGAAAGTCGCTTTTGGGTTTGCTGATTACTAAATGGTACTTTGTTTCCTGATCGGATACAAATTGGCAGAGCTATGGCCATCGGAAGGAGCAAAAGTGTGGAAATCGGGAAAACCCACAATATTCTAGGGGAACTCCTTGGAAAAAATTCGAAAAATTGAAAAACGATAATTAAGCAATGTTTTGAATGAGGAAAGTCGCTTTTGGGTTTGCTGATTACTAAATGGTACTTTGTTTCCTGATCGGATACAAATTGGCAAAGCTATGGCCATCGGAAGGAGCAAAAGTGTGGAAATCGGGAAAACCCACAATATTCTAGGGGAACTCCTTGGAAAAAATTCGAAAAATTTAAAAACGACATTAAAGCAATGTTTTGAATGAGGAAAGTCGCTTTTGGGTTTGCTGATTACTAAATGGTACTTTGTTTCCTGATCGGATACAAATTGGCAGAGCTATGGCCATCGGAAGGAGCAAAAGTGTGGAAATCGGGAAAACCCACAATATTCTAGGGGAACTCCTTGGAAAAAATTCGAAAAATTTAAAAACGACATTAAAGCAATGTTTTGAATGAGGAAAGTCGCTTTTGGGTTTGCTGATTACTAAATGGTACTTTGTTTCCTGATCGGATACAAATTGGCAGAGCTATGGCCATCGGAAGGAGCAGCAAAAGTGTGGAAATCGGGAAAACCCACAATGTTGTAGGGGAACTCCTTGGAAAAAATTCGAAAAATTTAAAAACGACATTAAAGCAATGTTTTGAATGAGGAAAGTCGCTTTTGGGTTTGCTGATTACTAAATGGTACTTTGTTTCCTGATCGGATACAAATTGGCAGAGCTATGGCCATCGGAAGGAGCAAAAGTGTGGAAATCGGGAAAACTCACAATGTTGTAGGGGAACTCCTTGGAAAAAATTCGAAAAATTGAAAATGATAATTAAGCAATGTTTTGAATAAGGAAAGTCGCTTCTAGGGGAACTCCTTGGAAAAAATTCGAAAAATTGAAAAACGATAATTAAGCAATGTTTTGAATGAGGAAAGTCGCTTTTGGGTTTGCTGATTACTAAATGGTACTTTGTTTCCTGATCGGATACAAATTGGCAGAGCTATGGCCATCGGAAGGAGCAAAAGTGTGGAAATCGGGAAAACCCACAATATTCTAGGGGAACTCCTTGGAAAATATTCGAAAAATTTAAAAACGACATTTAATCAATGTTTTGAATGAGGAAAGTCGCTTTTGGGTTAGCTGATTACTAAATGGTACTTTGTTTCCTGATCGGATACAAATTGGCAGAGCTATGGCCATCGGAAGGAGCAAAAGTGTGGAAATCGGGAAAACCCACAATATTCTAGGGGAACTCCTTGGAAAAAATTCGAAAAATTTAAAAACGACATTAAAGCAATGTTTTGAATGAGGAAAGTCGCTTTTGGGTTTGCTGATTACTAAATGGTACTTTGTTTCCTGATCGGATACAAATTGGCAGAGCTATGGCCATCGGAAGGAGGAAAAGTGTGGAAATCGGGAAAACCCACAATATTCTAGGGGAACTCCTTGGAAAAAATTCGAAAAATTGAAAAACGACATTAAAGCAATGTTTTGAATGAGGAAAGTCGCTTTTGGGCTTGCTGATTACTAAATGCTACTTTGTTTCCTGATCGGATACAAATTGGCAGAGCTATGGCCATCGGAAGGAGCAAAAGTGTGGAAATCGGGAAAACCCACAATGTTGTAGGGGAACTCCTTGGAAAAAATTCGAAAAATTTAAAAACGACATTAAAGCAATGTTTTGAATGAGGAAAGTCGCTTTTGGGTTTGCTGATTACTAAATGGTACTTTGTTTCCTGATCGGATACAAATTGGCAGAGCTATGGCCATCGGAAGGAGCAAAAGTGTGGAAATCGGGAAAACCCACAATATTCTAGGAGAACTCCTTGGAAAAAATCGAAAAATTTAAAAACGACATTAAAGCAATGTTTTGAATAAGGAAAGTCGCTTTTGGGTTTGCTGATTACTAAATGGTACTTTGTTTCCTGATCGGATACAAATTGGCAGAGCTATGGCCATCGGAAGGAGCAAAAGTGTGGAAATCGGGAAAACCCACAATATTCTAGGGGAACTCCTTGGAAAAAATTCGAAAAATTTAAAAACGACATTAAAGCAATGTTTTGAATGAGGAAAGTCGCTTTTGGGTTTGCTGATTACTAAATGGTACTTTGTTTCCTGATCGGATACAAATTGGCAGAGCTATGGCCATCGGAAGGAGCAGCAAAAGTGTGGAAATCGGGAAAACCCACAATGTTGTAGGGGAACTCCTTGGAAAAAATTCGAAAAATTTAAAAACGACATTAAAGCAATGTTTTGAATGAGGAAAGTCGCTTTTGGGTTTGCTGATTACTAAATGGTACTTTGTTTCCTGATCGGATACAAATTGGCAGAGCTATGGCCATCGGAAGGAGCAAAAGTGTGGAAATCGGGAAAACCCACAATATTCTAGGGGAACTCCTTGGAAAAAATTCGAAAAATTGAAAAACGATAATTAAGCAATGTTTTGAATGAGGAAAGTCGCTTTTGGGTTTGCTGATTACTAAATGGTACTTTGTTTCCTGATCGGATACAAATTGGCAGAGCTATGGCCATCGGAAGGAGCAAAAGTGTGGAAATCGGGAAAACCCACAATACTCTAGGGGAACTCCTTGGAAAAAATTCGAAAAATTTAAAAACGACATTAAAGCAATGTTTTGAATGAGGAAAGTCGCTTTTGGGTTTGCTGATTACTAAATGGTACTTTGTTTCCTGATCGGATACAAATTGGCAGAGCTATGGCCATCGGAAGGAGCAAAAGTGTGGAAATCGGGAAAACCCACAATATTCTAGGGGAACTCCTTGGAAAATATTCGAAAAATTTAAAAACGACATTTAATCAATGTTTTGAATGAGGAAAGTCGCTTTTGGGTTAGCTGATTACTAAATGGTACTTTGTTTCCTGATCGGATACAAATTGGCAGAGCTATGGCCATCGGAAGGAGCAAAAGTGTGGAAATCGGGAAAACCCACAATATTCTAGGGGAACTCCTTGGAAAAAATTCGAAAAATTTAAAAACGACATTTAATCAATGTTTTGAATGAGGAAAGTCGCTTTTGGGTTTGCTGATTACTAAATGGTACTTTGTTTCCTGATCGAATACAAATTGGCAGAGCTATGGCCATCGGAAGGAGGAAAAGTGTGGAAATCGGGAAAACCCACAATATTCTAGGGGAACTCCTTGGAAAAAATTCGAAAAATTGAAAAACGACATTAAAGCAATGTTTTGAATGAGGAAAGTCGCTTTTGGGTTTGCTGATTACTAAATGCTACTTTGTTTCCTGATCGGATACAAATTGGCAGAGCTATGGCCATCGGAAGGAGCAAAAGTGTGGAAATCGGGAAAACCCACAATGTTGTAGGGGAACTCCTTGGAAAAAATTCGAAAAATTTAAAAACGACATTAAAGCAATGTTTTGAATGAGGAAAGTCGCTTTTGGGTTTGCTGATTACTAAATGGTACTTTGTTTCCTGATCGGATACAAATTGGCAGAGCTATGGCCATCGGAAGGAGCAAAAGTGTGGAAATCGGGAAAACCCACAATATTCTAGGAGAACTCCTTGGAAAAAATCGAAAAATTTAAAAACGACATTAAAGCAATGTTTTGAATGAGGAAAGTCGCTTTTGGGTTTGCTGATTACTAAATGGTACTTTGTTTCCTGATCGGATACAAATTGGCAGAGCTATGGCCATCGGAAGGAGCAAAAGTGTGGAAATCGGGAAAACCCACAATATTCTAGGGGAACTCCTTGGAAAAAATTCGAAAAATTTAAAAACGACATTAAAGCAATGTTTTGAATGAGGAAAGTCGCTTTTGGGTTTGCTGATTACTAAATGGTACTTTGTTTCCTGATCGGATACAAATTGGCAGAGCTATGGCCATCGGAAGGAGCAGCAAAAGTGTGGAAATCGGGAAAACCCACAATGTTGTAGGGGAACTCCTTGGAAAAAATTCGAAAAATTGAAAAACGATAATTAAGCAATGTTTTGAATGAGGAAAGTCGCTTTTGGGTTTGCTGATTACTAAATGGTACTTTGTTTCCTGATCGGATACAAATTGGCAGAGCTATGGCCATCGGAAGGAGCAAAAGTGTGGAAATCGGGAAAACCCACAATACTCTAGGGGAACTCCTTGGAAAAAATTCGAAAAATTTAAAAACGACATTAAAGCAATGTTTTGAATGAGGAAAGTCGCTTTTGGGTTTGCTGATTACTAAATGGTACTTTGTTTCCTGATCGGATACAAATTGGCAGAGCTATGGCCATCGGAAGGAGCAAAAGTGTGGAAATCGGGAAAACCCACAATATTCTAGGGGAACTCCTTGGAAAATATTCGAAAAATTTAAAAACGACATTTAATCAATGTTTTGAATGAGGAAAGTCGCTTTTGGGTTTGCTGATTACTAAATGGTACTTTGTTTCCTGATCGGATACAAATTGGCAGAGCTATGGCCATCGGAAGGAGCAAAAGTGTGGAAATCGGGAAAACCCACAATGTTGTAGGGGAACTCCTTGGAAAAAATTCGAAAAATTTAAAAACGACATTAAAGCAATGTTTTGAATGAGGAAAGTCGCTTTTGGGTTTGCTGATTACTAAATGCTACTTTGTTTCCTGATCGGATACAAATTGGCAGAGCTATGGCCATCGGAAGGAGCAAAAGTGTGGAAATCGGGAAAACCCACAATATTCTAGGGGAACTCCTTGGAAAAAATTCGAAAAATTTAAAAACGACATTTAATCAATGTTTTGAATGAGGAAAGTCGCTTTTGGGTTTGCTGATTACTAAATGGTACTTTGTTTCCTGATCGGATACAAATTGGCAGAGCTATGGCCATCGGAAGGAGCAAAGGTGTGGAAATCGGGAAAACCCACAATATTCTAGGGGAACTCCTTGGAAAAAATTCGAAAAATTTAAAAACGACATTAAAGCAATGTTTTGAATGAGGAAAGTCGCTTTTGGGTTTGCTGATTACTAAATGGTACTTTGTTTCCTGATCGGATACAAATTGGCAGAGCTATGGCCATCGGAAGGAGCAAAAGTGTGGAAATCGGGAAAACCCACAATATTCTAGGGGAACTCCTTGGAAAAAATTCGACAAATTTAAAAACGACATTAAAGCAATGTTTTGAATGAGGAAAGTCGCTTTTGGGTTTGCTGATTACTAAATGGTACTTTGTTTCCTGATCGGATACAAATTTTCAGAGCTATGGCCATCGGAAGGAGCAAAAGTGTGGAAATCGGGAAAACCCACAATGTTGTAGGGGAACTCCTTGGAAAAAATTCGAAAAATTTAAAAACGACATTAAAGCAATGTTTTGAATGAGGAAAGTCGCTTTTGGGTTTGCTGATTACTAAATGGTACTTTGTTTCCTGATCGGATACAAATTGGCAGAGCTATGGCCATCGGAAGGAGCAAAAGTGTGGAAATCGGGAAAACCCACAATATTCTAGGGGAACTCCTTGGAAAAAATTCGAAAAATTTAAAAACGATAATTAAGCAATGTTTTGAATGAGGAAAGTTGCTTTTGGGTTTGCTGATTACTAAATGGTACTTTGTTTCCTGATCGGATACAAATTGGCAGAGCTATGGCCATCGGAAGGAGCAAAAGTGTGGAAATCGGGAAAACCCACAATATTCTAGGGGAACTCCTTGGAAAAAATTCGAAAAATTTAAAAACGACATTAAAGCAATGTTTTGAATGAGGAAAGTCGCTTTTGGGTTTGCTGATTACTAAATGGTACTTTGTTTCCTGATCGGATACAAATTGGCAGAGCTATGGCCATCGGAAGGAGCAAAAGTGTGGAAATCGGGAAAACCCACAATATTCTAGGGGAACTCCTTGGAAAAAATTCGACAAATTTAAAAACGACATTAAAGCAATGTTTTGAATGAGGAAAGTCGCTTTTGGGTTTGCTGATTACTAAATGGTACTTTGTTTCCTGATCGGATACAAATTTTCAGAGCTATGGCCATCGGAAGGAGCAAAAGTGTGGAAATCGGGAAAACCCACAATGTTGTAGGGGAACTCCTTGGAAAAAATTCGAAAAATTTAAAAACGACATTAAAGCAATGTTTTGAATGAGGAAAGTCGCTTTTGGGTTTGCTGATTACTAAATGGTACTTTGTTTCCTGATCGGATACAAATTGGCAGAGCTATGGCCATCGGAAGGAGCAAAAGTGTGGAAATCGGGAAAACCCACAATATTCTAGGGGAACTCCTTGGAAAAAATTCGAAAAATTGAAAAACGATAATTAAGCAATGTTTTGAATGAGGAAAGTTGCTTTTGGGTTTGCTGATTACTAAATGGTACTTTGTTTCCTGATCGGATACAAATTGGCAGAGCTATGGCCATCGGAAGGAGCAAAAGTGTGGAAATCGGGAAAACCCACAATATTCTAGGGGAACTCCTTGGAAAAAATTCGAAAAATTTAAAAACGACATTAAAGCAATGTTTTGAATGAGGAAAGTCGCTTTTGGAATATGAATACTAAATCTGGAATATGAATATGAATACTAAAAACTGCAATCATGGATTTTAATGTTAATTAATGTTTAATAAATATGTATCTGTGTCCAGAAAATATCACAATCAGTAAATACTTTGATTTATTGTGTCAAAATTCCCAAAAGAGATTCAAACTGAGCCCACCTTCCCTCTCTGTTAAGAGATAAGGAGACTGTCTACATTGAATATTGAATTAATTTATTAATTTCCGCGAAATCTTAATCTGATTTATGAATAATTAACAGTTCCCAGAAATCGAATTTGGGCTTAGTGTTCTTTTGTTCTATAACCTTTTTGGGTATATATAACACCGAAAATCGTACATTTCGAAGACAATAGTAGATCTTCTCTCGTCAGGAAGGCACCAGTCAGCTCCTCGACAGTGGATTAATCCTTCTTGATCAATCATGGGAAAGGATCCTTCTGCCGTCGTTTTGGCAACGGCACTTGCATTTTGTGCCTTTTGTCCTTTCTTTGCCAGGTGCGATGACACCGAGCTTATTGATATTAGAAATGGCATAGACAGTTTGTGGAAAGTCCAGGTGAAATATCAAGCCGAGTTCGACAAGGTGAAGTTCGCGCAGCTGCAGGAGGTCATCGATGAGATTGATAAAGTCATGCTGGGATACAAGGGCAGAGCCGAGGTCAAGATGCCTCGGATTCGCTCGTTGAACTCCGAAGCCCGTCTCAGCTACAAGCAATGTGTGGATCCAGTCTTCGATTGGTGCCAATCCATCAACAGAAGTTTCGATCCATTCATCCGAATCTTTCGCAACAGCAACGTGTCGATAACTAATAAGAATATAATCTGGATTCAGACAGTGTCTGCTCTGGAATCGGGCCTCGAAAAAACCGGAAAATCTTTGGAATTCCTCACCTATTTCCGAAACAGTATTAAAGAGCTTGAAAATGCGTTTCGAGATATTTCGCATGATGTCCACGATGATTTCGGCCCAGGGGGCTTCTATAGCGAAGAAAAGGTGGATCTGCAGAAGAGAAACAACAGATTGAGATTTTTCGTCTGGTTTGATGCGATCGGTGACCTGGTTTTTGGACCGATTGGTCTTTCACTGGGTTTCCCAGCCGCCTTTGCCTCGTTTGGTACCGCCTCAAAAGTTCAATGGAATCAAAAGAAAACCTACGGACAAATAGAGCTTATTGATCATTTCTTCACGGTCCTGACGCAAAAGATTGAGAATGCCACCGAAATTGTGGAAGAAATGGAGAGTAACCTGGAGCTGGAAAAAAGCTATCTTCAGAATCTCCAAAGAGTAATTGCAGGCTCCAATAGTGTACGTTTTTCTCCCAAAACTCATACTCATACTTTTCAAATCTGTTATATCTCTATCTATCTTTATTTTAGGCGAAAACTGTATTGTTGTCTGACATGGCTTCTCTGCGAGTCCAATTTATTCCGAACATCCAGAGTCTAATGCATAGCTGCGCCGAGTACGTGAAATGGCTTGAACATGATGCTCCCTTTTATCAGAAGGTCAGTTGCAGAACTCGTCATTCAGCCTCCACATTCTACGAAAGCGAATCATCGCCAGCTTAAATTGCAATTGTTAATTAATTATATAAGCAATTAATAAACAATACGGTGAATAAAGGTCAAACAAGTTACTTTCTTAGTACCAACAACTATTACCTTTTATCTATAAGCTGTTTATACCCTTGCAGAGGGTATTACAATTTTGGTGAAAAGTGTGCAACGCAGTGAAGAATGTGGTAGAGTCTGCCCAGCTTTCGGAGTCTAAGGAAGAGATAAGCTTGTTGAGATTGGTTCTACCCTCAAGCCCGCTTTCTCTCTTTGAAGATGAGATGCTGGTAGCTTCGTCTTGGAAAGAGGCCATCCGAATATTCTTCCAAGAGGCCATCCCGTCACTTCGGCTATAGTGCCTGACTTTCATGAGAAGAACCTACACTCTCGCCCTTGGACGCTCGGTGCGAAGATCCGTTCCCAATACTGCCCTATTGGGGATGAAGACCGTTCCAAGGATTTTGAACAAATGCATACGCTGTTTTCAGGCAGAGCCTCGTCTACTGGAGCATGTCATGGCTGATCTTCCGGCCGAGAGGGTTGAAGGTTTCCAAATCTTTGATGTAACAGGTGTGGATTTTTTGTTTACCTTGTATCTCAAATATTTAAATGGAGGTACTATGTTTCGGGAAATCAAAAAAAATATACTATTTAGTTGGGAGAGGCCCAGACTAAAAAATCTTACAAAAAACTATAATTTCAAGACTTTAATGAACATCATTGCATCATACATCCCTCCGAACAGCGCATTTAGTATACATCAGGCGCTTATGGAAAACATCACTAGTGTCTCTGCTTTGATGGTAGCTTCAATTTTTCAATTTATTTAGGCGATTTCAATTTAGGCTCCATTGTATGGTCGCGGGACCCGGAGTCTTCCTGCATCCTGGGACTTGGTCCTCATTCCCGATATATTTTGAAACTTTAAGCTTTTATTGGGGTCCGAGGACGAGTAGCTAGAGTCCAAGCTGGTGCTGGTGCATGTGGGGGCATATCCAATACTCATAGCTTGCAAGATGGCCGACGAGGACAGATACATAGATCTTTCCATTGGACTCAATAGTAGACCTGCGAGTGTCCAGTTGCAAGGCAAATCCAGTGCCAGGTAAAAACATAGAGCGTTCATAGTCAGGCACATCCAAACGCAGCAAAGATCCACTCTCACGTCCAAAACGTAAGTAAACATCTTCCATCGGCGAAAAGAAGACACCATCGAGTGGCCCAGCGAGGTCCATAACCTTAGCAGGCTCTCTATGCACAAACCGGCTGACTTTTACCGACATAGGCCAAAAGTCATCATTGAAGACTGCACTTGAAGCACTTGAAGCTGACAGCCTTCTTCTTCAGCCTTCTGACAGCCGCTTCTTCCTCGGGACAGATCCCTTAGATGCCGTTGGGGCCTGGCCCAGTGTAGCCTTTGGTAGGTGCTCCCTGGTAGGCATAGAAGGGGAGCAATAGCATGGACCCCAGCCGAAGAGGCGCGTCCAGCGGGCACAGCCGCTCCATTTACCAGGGCATGATCCACTTTGGCATAGGCTTTCGAAAAGGGATTCTAGATCCAGAAAATTATGATTCAGCTCATCAATTGCCGCATTAAGTTCGGAATGTTAATAAGTAGTTGTATAGCCTCCGGAGGCTAATCCACACAAGCGGTCCGGCAGATCGACGCGCACCGAGTAGGCAGATCCTATTAAGTCTCTTCATAAGTTCCAAATTACCGTGCAATTGATGTTCATCAAACTCACACTCTGGAGGGAAATGAATAGATTCTCTGTAAAAATATTTGAAAAACACCATTTCATGAACTTGCGACTTGTGGTTGACCTTTCTTGAGAACTACCCATATACTTATAGATCTGAAAATGTATATGTACATATATGTATGATTCTGGGAATCATGGCTTTTGTGATACAATTTGTAAATGTTAATAAATCTTAAATTTCAATTCACCCCACCCTTTTCGGGAATTTATTCGAACATCGTTATGGACACATAAAGGAAAATATGTGTCCACAAAATATCACTATCAGTAAAAGCATACATTTTTATGTCAAAATTTGCAAAAAAGTTTCAATGCCATAATCATACTGAGCCCCGATTCCGCCTCCCTCAAAAGATAAGGAGAATGTCTAAACTGAATATTAAAGAACTTCTTCATTAATGCCTATTAGCTTCCGCGAAATCTGAGTCTTTTATTTGCAACTAAGATACATCTCTTGATTTAGGAATTATTAACAGTTCCCAAGAACCGAATTAGTGTTTAGTGTTCTTTAGTGTATTCACTTTTTGGGTATATATAAAACCGAAAATCGTACATTTCGAAAAGAATAGCGGATCTTCTCTCGTCAGGGAAGCACCAGTCAGCTCCTCGCCAGTGAATTTATCCTTCTTGATTAGTTATGGGAAAGGATCCTTCTGCCGTCGTTTTGGCAACGGCACTTGCATTTTGTGCCTTTTGTCCTTTCTTTGCCAGGTGCGATGAGATCGAGCTTGATATTAAAAAAGGCATAGACAGTTTGTCGAAAGTCCTGGTGAAATATCAAGCCGGGTTCGACGAGGTGAAGTTTGCGGAGCTGCAGGATACCATCGACGAGATTGATAAAGCCATGCTGAGATACAAGGGCAAAGCCAAGGACAAGCTGCTTCAGATTCGCCCTTTGAACTCCCAAGCCCGTTTCAGCTACGAAAACTGTGTGGGCCCAATCTTCAAGTGGTGCATTTCCTCCACCCTCCCCTTTAATATCTTCATCGATAAAATTGGCGACAGCAAACAGTCGGAAACGAATAGGAATATAATCTGGAAGCTGACCGTGTCTACTCTGGAATCGGGCCTCACAGAAACCGGAAAATCTTTGGAACTCCTCACCAATGTCCAATACGAAACTGCTCAGCTCAAAAATGCGATTAAAGATGTTACGCATGATGTCCTCGACGATTTCAGCCCAGGGGGCTTCTTTAGCAAAGAAAAGGTGGATCTGCAGAAGAGAGTCAACCCTGTTAATTCAACTAATAATTTTCTTAACGAATTGATTGAAACGATCGGTTTAAATTTTATTGAGTTTTACGGCACGGACATGACGCAAAAAATGAGGAATGTCACCGAAAAAGTGAAAGAAATTGAGAGTGACCTGGAGGAGGACAAAATCAATATTCAGAATCTCCAAAGAGTAATTGCAGGCCCCAATAATGTACGTTTTTCTCCCAAAACTCATACTCATACTTTTCAAATCTGTTATATCTCTATCTATCTTTATTTTAGGCGAAAACTGTATTGTTGTCTGACATGGCTTCTCTGCGAGTCCAATTTATTCCGAACATCCAGAGACTAAAGGATAGCTGCGCCGGGTACGTGAAATGGCTTGAACATGATGCTCCCTTTAATCAGATCAGTGTCAGAACTCGTCGTTCAGCCTCCACATTCTACGAAAGCGAACCATCGCCCGCTTAAATAGCAATTGTTAATTAATTATATAAGCAATATACAATTGTTAATTATATAAGCAATTAATAAACAATACGGTGAATAAAGGTCAAACAAGTTACTTTCTTAGTACCAAAAACTATTACCTTTTATCCATAAACTGTTTATACCACTGCACACTGGTCCCAATGCCCAATATTCTTGCATAAACTAGAAAAATGAAGCTACATACTTGAAAATTGACACACTATATAGTTATTATAGATGCAAAGTCTGGACCAAATTTTGTGCAGATCGGGCCACGCCTTCCTTTCCGCCCCGTAGAAAGCAATGCACTGTAGCACAAAAATTTTGAAATTATCCATGAAAATCTGGCCTATATATCAAATAAATTGTAGATATATATATAACATAATTTTAGTTAATATCGCCCCGATGCCCTGCCCCTCCCCCTCTACCACTTTTCAAACTAAACAATTATTATATATTTATTTAATTCATTTTTAATCACTTTCAACATCTAAATCGTAGGAATATGAATCTATACATTCAAATGTATCCAGGTCATCTTCATCATCGTTATCTGTAGTAGGATAACTATGTACAAAATCTACATTTGGTGGTGTAAAAAGATCAATAACTTCTAATGGATAACTGCTGCGTTTTTTGTTTTGCTGAACTCTTTCCTTGATGTGGATGCTGGAAACCATCGGATCTGATGAATCAAGTGCTCTACAAAAAACGTCAGTCATGGTGTTTAAACGACTATTTTGTCTTGCATGCGAACGTCTATCACTTTTATAAATTTTGTTCCGAGCTTCCTTCCTTCCGAACTTTCCTTCTGAGCCTTGTACCTTGGAACTATACGTGAGCATTTTCTTATTCCAGCATCAACATAGGCAGCAAAGTTCCTAATTCTCTTTTTTAATGGGTCCTCAATATTTTTCTTCAATTTTCCCATTCGATGCTGCAGCACAAAACCGAAAAGGCTTTCTGTTTGGCATATATTGGCATATATATTTGGCATATATATTGTTTGAATATTGGGCATTGGGACCAGTGTGCATTGCAGAGGGTATTACAATTTTGGTGAAAAGTTTGCAACGCAGTGAAGAATGTGGAAGACTCTAGCCCAGCGTTCTGAGTCTAAGGAAGAGATAAGCTTGTTGAGATTGGTTCTACCCTCAAGCCCGCTTTCTCCCTTTGAAGATGAGATGCTGGTAGCTTCGTCTTGGAAAGAGGCCATCCGAATATATTCCATATTCTTCCAAGAGGCCATCCCGTCACTTCAGCTATAGTGCCTAACTTTCATGAGAAGAACCTACACTCTCGCCCTTGGACGCTCGGTGCGAAGATCCATTCCCAATACTACCCTATTGCGGGAGGAAGACCGTTCCAAGGATTTTGAACAAATGCATCTGCTGTTGTTTCCGCATTTGTTAAATTTTTCTGAATTTTTGTTTAAATTGCTTTAAAATTAGTTTACTTTGTATCAAAAATATTTGAATGCAGGTGCTAAGTTTCGGAAATGGGATTATAAGCAAAAAAAATATCAAAAGTTTGAGTTTTTGGCCATTTTCTGGCTCGGCTCTTGGCTTGGCCAACAGCCTCTGTGCAAGTCTCTGTGAAATTAATTGTTAGTATCTTCTACTGGTTTATAAGACTCCATAAAGTATCTCCAATCTTGATCAGAATCATCTCCAGTGCCGATTAGGCCATGTCTTTCTGTTTGTTTTACAGAAAAAATATTTAAGGGAAAAACTTTAAAATTGTTGATTTCCTATTCCTGTTTAGTTTTATTTGAGTAATGTTAAATACATGTTTACATTGAAAAGTTCCTTGCACAGATTAAAGAAGACTACTCCAACTCATGATGCTCTTTCTGTATCCCTTATGAGAAAATGGGATTCAGGGGCTTCCTGCAATTTTGTGGAGGAATCAAGGACGATACCCTCCCATCTCACTCAGACGGTATGAAGGTGAAGACATTATTGCCAAGAAGTCTGTATATACGAACAAACTCCTCCTAAAAACAAACTAATGTTAAAAATTACTAAGGTAGAAACAAGATTTCTTACCTTAACTTCTCCTTGTCCACTTCTGGTTCGATTCAAGGAATGAAAGGAACAACTGGGCTAGGATGCTGGGGAATTCCATCGATTATATGAAACAATTTTGCAGTTTCTATCCTAGGCCTCCCTGTGCTGGGACTTTGCTTGAAGACCGGTGATGGTACTTAGGAGTGTAGCACCGACTGCAGATAATCTTTAGGAAAATGAAGCTTTTCCGCGGAGTACTAGTACTGACTTCTGCACGTCCCCGTGCAAAAAAAATTCGAAAAATTGAAAAACGACATTAAAGCAATGTTTTGAATGAGGAAAGTCGCTTTTGGGTTTGCTGATTACTAAATGGTACTTTGTTTCCTGATCGGATACAAATTGGCAGAGCTATGGCCATCGGAAGAATCAAAAGTGTGGAAATCGGGAAACTCACAATATTCTAGGGAAAAAATTCGAAAAATTGACAAACGATAATTAAGCAATGTTTTGAATAAGGAAAGTCGCTTTTGGGTTTGCTGATTACTGAATGGTACTTTGTTTCCTGATCGGATACAAATTGGCAGAGCTATGGCCATCGGAAGAATCAAAAGTGTGGAAATCGGGAAACTCACAATATTCTAGGGGAACTCCTTGGAAAAAATCGAAAAATTGAAAAACGACATTAAAGCAATGTTTTGAATGAGGAAAGTCGCCTTTGGGTTCGCTGATTACTAAATGGTACTTTATTTCCTGATCGGATACAAATTGGCAGAGCTATGGCCATCGGAAGAATCAAAAGTGTGGAAATCGGGAAACTCACAATATTCTAGGGGAACTCCTTGGAAAAAATCGAAAAATTGAAAAACGACATTAAAACAATGTTTTGAATAAGGAAAGTCGCTTTTGGGTTTGCTGATTACTGAATGGTACTTTGTTTCCTGATCGGATACAAATTGGCAGAGCTATGGCCATCGGAAGAATCAAAAGTGTGGAAATCGGGAAACTCACAATATTCTAGGGGAACTCCTTGGAAAAAATCGAAAAATTGAAAAACGACATTAAAGCAATGTTTTGAATGAGGAAAGTCGCCTTTGGGTTCGCTGATTACTAAATGGTACTTTATTTCCTGATCGGATACAAATTGGCAGAGCTATGGCCATCGGAAGAATCAAAAGTGTGGAAATCGGGAAACTCACAATATTCTAGGGGAACTCCTTGGAAAAAATCGAAAAATTGAAAAACGACATTAAAGCAATGTTTTGAATGAGGAAAGTCGCTATTTGGTTTGCTCATTACTATATGGTACTTTGTTTCCTGATCGGATACAAATTGGCAAAACTATGGCCATCGGAAGGAGCAAAAGTGTGGAAATCGGGAAACTCACAATATTCTAGGGGAACTCCTTGGAAAAAATTCGAAAAATTGACAAACGATAATTAAGCAATGTTTTGAATAAGGAAAGTCGCTTTTGGGTTTGCTGATTACTGAATGGTACTTTGTTTCCTGATCGGATACAAATTGGCAGAGCTATGGCCATCGGAAGAATCAAAAGTGTGGAAATCGGGAAACTCACAATATTCTAGGGGAACTCCTTGGAAAAAATCGAAAAATTGAAAAACGACATTAAAGCAATGTTTTGAATGAGGAAAGTCGCCTTTGGGTTCGCTGATTACTAAATGGTACTTTATTTCCTGATCGGATACAAATTGGCAGAGCTATGGCCATCGGAAGAATCAAAAGTGTGGAAATCGGGAAACTCACAATATTCTAGGGGAACTCCTTGGAAAAAATCGAAAAATTGAAAAACGACATTAAAGCAATGTTTTGAATGAGGAAAGTCGCCTTTGGGTTCGCTGATTACTAAATGGTACTTTATTTCCTGATCGGATACAAATTGGCAGAGCTATGGCCATCGGAAGAATCAAAAGTGTGGAAATCGGGAAACTCACAATATTCTAGGGGAACTCCTTGGAAAAAATCGAAAAATTGAAAAACGACATTAAAACAATGTTTTGAATGAGGAAAGTCGCTTTTGGGTTTGCTGATTACTAAATGGTACTTTGTTTCCTGATCGGATACAAATTGGCAGAGCTATGGCCATCGGAAGAATCAAAAGTGTGGAAATCGGGAAACTCACAATATTCTAGGGGAACTCCTTGGAAAAAATTCGAAAAATTGACAAACGATAATTAAGCAATGTTTTGAATAAGGAAAGTCGCTTTTGGGTTTGCTGATTACTGAATGGTACTTTGTTTCCTGATCGGATACAAATTGGCAGAGCTATGGCCATCGGAAGAATCAAAAGTGTGGAAATCGGGAAACTCACAATATTCTAGGGGAACTCCTTGGAAAAAATCGAAAAATTGAAAAACGACATTAAAGCAATGTTTTGAATGAGGAAAGTCGCCTTTGGGTTCGCTGATTACTAAATGGTACTTTATTTCCTGATCGGATACAAATTGGCAGAGCTATGGCCATCGGAAGAATCAAAAGTGTGGAAATCGGGAAACTCACAATATTCTAGGGGAACTCCTTGGAAAAAATCGAAAAATTGAAAAACGACATTAAAGCAATGTTTTGAATGAGGAAAGTCGCCTTTGGGTTCGCTGATTACTAAATGGTACTTTATTTCCTGATCGGATACAAATTGGCAGAGCTATGGCCATCGGAAGAATCAAAAGTGTGGAAATCGGGAAACTCACAATATTCTAGGGGAACTCCTTGGAAAAAATCGAAAAATTGAAAAACGACATTAAAACAATGTTTTGAATGAGGAAAGTCGCTTTTGGGTTTGCTGATTACTAAATGGTACTTTGTTTCCTGATCGGATACAAATTGGCAGAGCTATGGCCATCGGAAGAATCAAAAGTGTGGAAATCGGGAAACTCACAATATTCTAGGGGAACTCCTTGGAAAAAATTCGAAAAATTGACAAACGATAATTAAGCAATGTTTTGAATAAGGAAAGTCGCTTTTGGGTTTGCTGATTACTGAATGGTACTTTGTTTCCTGATCGGATACAAATTGGCAGAGCTATGGCCATCGGAAGAATCAAAAGTGTGGAAATCGGGAAACTCACAATATTCTAGGGGAACTCCTTGGAAAAAATCGAAAAATTGAAAAACGACATTAAAGCAATGTTTTGAATGAGGAAAGTCGCCTTTGGGTTCGCTGATTACTAAATGGTACTTTATTTCCTGATCGGATACAAATTGGCAGAGCTATGGCCATCGGAAGAATCAAAAGTGTGGAAATCGGGAAACTCACAATATTCTAGGGGAACTCCTTGGAAAAAATCGAAAAATTGAAAAACGACATTAAAGCAATGTTTTGAATGAGGAAAGTCGCTATTTGGTTTGCTCATTACTATATGGTACTTTGTTTCCTGATCGGATACAAATTGGCAAAACTATGGCCATCGGAAGGAGCAAAAGTGTGGAAATCGGGAAAACCCACAATATTCTAGGGGAACTCCTTGGAAAAAATTCGAAAAATTGAAAAACGATAATTAAGCAATGTTTTGAATGAGGAAAGACGCTATTTGGTTTGCTCATTACTATATGGTACTTTGTTTCCTGATCGGATACAAATTGCCAGAGCTATGGCCATCGGAAGGAGCAAAAGTGTGGAAATCGGGAAAACCCAAAATATTCTAGGGGAACTCCTTGGAAAAAATTCGAAAAATTGAAAAACGATAATTAAGCAATGTTTTGAATGAGGAAAGTCGCTTTTGGGTTTGCTGATTACTAAATGGTACTTTGTTTCCTGATCGGATACAAATTGGCAGAGCTATGGCCATCGGAAGAATCAAAAGTGTGGAAATCGGGAAACTCACAATATTCTAGGGGAACTCCTTGGAAAAAATCGAAAAATTGAAAAACGACATTAAAGCAATGTTTTGAATAAGGAAAGTCGCTTTTGGGTTTGCTGATTACTAAATTGTACTTTGTTTCCGGATCGGATACAAATTGGCAGAGCTATGGCCATCGGAAGAATCAAAAGTGTGGAAATCGGGAAACTCACAATATTCTAGGAAAACTCCTTGGAAAAAATCGAAAAATTGGAAAACGACATTAAAACAATGTTTTGAATGAGGAAAGTCGCTTTTGGGTTTGCTGATTACTAAATGGTACTTTGTTTCCTGATCGGATACAAATTGGCAGAGCTATGGCCATCGGAAGGAGCAAAAGTGTGGAAATCGGGAAAACCCACAATATTCTAGGAAAACTCCTTGGAAAAAATCGAAAAATTGGAAAACGACATTAAAACAATGTTTTGAATGAGGAAAGTCGCTTTTGGGTTTGCTGATTACTAAATGGTACTTTGTTTCCTGATCGGATACAAATTGGCAGAGCTATGGCCATCGGAAGGAGCAAAAGTGTGGAAATCGGGAAACCCACAATATTCTAGGAGAACTCCTTGGAAAAAATCGAAAAATTGAAAAACGACATTAAAGCAATGTTTTGAATGGGGATAGACGCTATTTGGTTTGCTGATTACTAAATGGTACTTTGTTTCCTGATCGGATACAAATTGGCAGAGCTATGGCCATCGGAAGGAGCAAAAGTGTGGAAATCGGGAAAACCCACAATATTCTAGGGGAACTCCTTGGAAAAAATTCGAAAAATTGAAAAACGATAATTAAGCAATGTTTTGAATGAGGAAAGTCGCTTTTGGGTTTGCTGATTACTAAATGGTACTTTGTTTCCTGATCGGATACAAATTGGCAGAGCTATGGCCATCGGAAGGAGCAAAAGTGTGGAAATCGGGAAAACCCACAATATTCTAGGAAAACTCCTTGGAAAAAATCGAAAAATTTAAAAACGACATTAAAGCAATGTTTTGAATAAGGGAAGTCGCTTTTGGGTTTGCTGATTACTAAATGGTACTTTGTTTCCTGATCGGATACAAATTGGCAGAGCATGGCCATCGGAAGGAGCCAAAGTGTGGAAATCGGGAAAACCCACAATATTCTAGGGGAACTCCTTGGAAAAAATTCGAAAAATTGAAAAACGATAATTAAGCAATGTTTTGAATAAGGAAAGTCGCTTTTGGGTTTGCTGATTACTAAATGGTACTTTGTTTCCTGATCGGATACAAATTGGCAGAGCTATGGCCATCGGAAGGAGCAAAAGTGTGGAAATCGGGAAAACCTACAATATTCTAGGAAAACTCCTAGGAAAAAATCGAAAAATTGAAAAAAGACATTAAAGCAATGTTTTGAATGAGGAAAGTCGCTTTTGGGTTTGCTGATTACTAAATGGTACTTTGTTTCCTGATCGGATACAAATTGGCAGAGCTATGGCCATCGGAAGGAGCAAAAGTGTGGAAATCGGGAAAACCCACAATGTTGTAGGGAAACTCCTTGGAAAAAATCGAAAAATTGAAAAACGACATTAAAGCAATGTTTTGAATGAGGAAAGACGCTATTTGGTTTGCTCATTACTATATGGTACTTTGTTTCCTGATCGGATACAAATTGGCAGAGCTATGGCCATCGGAAGGAGCAAAAGTGTGGAAATCGGGAAAACCCACAATGTTGTAGGGAAACTCCTTGGAAAAAATCGAAAAATTGAAAAACGACATTAAAGCAATGTTTTGAATGAGGAAAGACGCTATTTGGTTTGCTCATTACTATATGGTACTTTGTTTCCTGATCGGATACAAATTGGCAGAGCTATGGCCATCGGAAGGAGCAAAAGTGTGGAAATCGGGAAAACCCACAATATTCTAGGAAAACTCCTTGGAAAAAATCGAAAAATTGAAAAACGACATTAAAACAATGTTTTGAATGAGGAAAGTCGCTTTTGGGTTTGCTGATTACCTAAATGGTACTTTGTTTCCTGATCGGATACAAATTGGCAGAGCTATGGCCATCGGAAGGAGCAAAAGTGTGGAAATCGGGAAACCCACAATATTCTAGGGGAACTCCTTGGAAAAAATTCGAAAAATTGAAAAACGACATTAAAGCAATGTTTTGAATGAGGAAAGTCGCTTTTGGGTTTGCTGATTACTAAATGGTACTTTGTTTCCTGATCGGATACAAATTGGCAGAGCTATGGCCATCGGAAGGAGCAAAAGTGTGGAAATCGGGAAAACCCACAATATTCTAGGAAAACTCCTTGGAAAAAATCGAAAAATTGAAAAACGACATTAAAGCAATGTTTTGAATGAGGAAAGTCGCTTTTGGGTTTGCTGATTACTAAATGGTACTTTGTTTCCTGATCGGATACAAATTGGCAGAGCTATGGCCATCGGAAGGAGCAAAAGTGTGGAAATCGGGAAACCCACAATATTCTAGGTGAACTCCTTGGAAAAAATTCGAAAAATTGAAAAACGACATTAAAGCAATGTTTTGAATAAGGAAAGTCGCTTTTGGGTTTGCTGATTACTAAATGGTACTTTGTTTCCTGATCGGATACAAATTGGCAGAGCTATGGCCATCGGAAGGAGCAAAAGTGTGGAAATCGGGAAACCCACAATATTCTAGGGGAACTCCTTGGAAAAAATTCGAAAAATTGAAAAACGATAATTAAGCAATGTTTTGAATAAGGAAAGTCGCTTTTGGGTTTGCTGATTACTAAATGGTACTTTGTTTTCTGATCGGATACAAATTGGCAGAGCTATGGCCATCGGAAGGAGCAAAAGTGTGGAAATCGGGAAACCCACAATATTCTAGGGGAACTCCTTGGAAAAAATTCGAAAAATTGAAAAACGACATTAAAGCAATGTTTTGAATGAGGAAAGTCGCTTTTGGGTTTGCTGATTACTAAATGGTACTTTGTTTCCTGATCGGATACAAATTGGCAGAGCTATGGCCATCGGAAGGAGCAAAAGTGTGGAAATCGGGAAAACACACAATATTCTAAGGGAACTCCTTGGAAAAAATTCGAAAAATTGAAAAACGATATTAAAGCAATGTGTTAAATGAGGAAAGTCGCTTTTGGAATGTGAATACTAAATCTGAAATATAAATACTGCAATCATGGATTTTAATGTTAATTAATGTTTAATAAATATGTATCTGTGTCCAGAAAATATCACTATCAGTTAATACTTTGATTTATTGTGTCAAAATTCCCAAAAAAGTTTCAAACTGAGCCCACCTTCCCTCTCTGTTAAGAGATAAGGAGACTGTCTACATTGAATATTGAATTAATTTATTAATTTCCGCGAAATCTTAATCTGATTTATGAATAATTAACAGTTCCCAGAAATCGAATTTGGGCTTAGTGTTCTTTTGTTCTATAACCTTTTTGGGTATATATAACACCGAAAATCGTACATTTCGAAGACAATAGTAGATCTTCTCTCGTCAGGAAGGCACCAGTCAGCTCCTCGACAGTGGATTAATCCTTCTTGATCAATCATGGGAAAGGATCCTTCTGCCGTCGTTTTGGCAACGGCACTTGCATTTTGTGCCTTTTGTCCTTTCTTTGCCAGGTGCGATGACACCGAGCTTATTGATATTAGAAATGGCATAGACAGTTTGTGGAAAGTCCAGGTGAAATATCAAGCCGAGTTCGACAAGGTGAAGTTCGCGCAGCTGCAGGAGGTCATCGATGAGATTGATAAAGTCATGCTGGGATACAAGGGCAGAGCCGAGGTCAAGATGCCTCGGATTCGCTCGTTGAACTCCGAAGCCCGTCTCAGCTACAAGCAATGTGTGGATCCAGTCTTCGATTGGTGCCAATCCATCAACAGAAGTTTCGATCCATTCATCCGAATCTTTCGCAACAGCAACGTGTCGATAACTAATAAGAATATAATCTGGATTCAGACAGTGTCTGCTCTGGAATCGGGCCTCGAAAAAACCGGAAAATCTTTGGAATTCCTCACCTATTTCCGAAACAGTATTAAAGAGCTTGAAAATGCGTTTCGAGATATTTCGCATGATGTCCACGATGATTTCGGCCCAGGGGGCTTCTATAGCGAAGAAAAGGTGGATCTGCAGAAGAGAAACAACAGATTGAGATTTTTCGTCTGGTTTGATGCGATCGGTGACCTGGTTTTTGGACCGATTGGTCTTTCACTGGGTTTCCCAGCCGCCTTTGCCTCGTTTGGTACCGCCTCAAAAGTTCAATGGAATCAAAAGAAAACCTACGGACAAATAGAGCTTATTGATCATTTCTTCACGGTCCTGACGCAAAAGATTGAGAATGCCACCGAAATTGTGGAAGAAATGGAGAGTAACCTGGAGCTGGAAAAAAGCTATCTTCAGAATCTCCAAAGAGTAATTGCAGGCTCCAATAGTGTACGTTTTTCTCCCAAAACTCATACTCATACTTTTCAAATCTGTTATATCTCTATCTATCTTTATTTTAGGCGAAAACTGTATTGTTGTCTGACATGGCTTCTCTGCGAGTCCAATTTATTCCGAACATCCAGAGTCTAATGCATAGCTGCGCCGAGTACGTGAAATGGCTTGAACATGATGCTCCCTTTTATCAGAAGGTCAGTTGCAGAACTCGTCATTCAGCCTCCACATTCTACGAAAGCGAATCATCGCCAGCTTAAATTGCAATTGTTAATTAATTATATAAGCAATTAATAAACAATACGGTGAATAAAGGTCAAACAAGTTACTTTCTTAGTACCAACAACTATTACCTTTTATCTATAAGCTGTTTATACCCTTGCAGAGGGTATTACAATTTTGGTGAAAAGTGTGCAACGCAGTGAAGAATGTTGTAGAGTCTGCCCAGCTTTCGGAGTCTAAGGAAGAGATAAGCTTGTTGAGATTGGTTCTACCCTCAAGCCCGCTTTCTCCCTTTGAAGATGAGATGCTGGTAGCTTCGACTTGGAAAGAGGCCATCCGAATATATTCCATATTCTTCCAAGAGGCCATTCCGTCACTTCGGCTATAGTGCCTGACTTTCATGAGAAGAACCTACACTCTCGTCCTTACACGCTAGGTGCGAAAATCCGTTCCCAATACTGCCCAATTGGGGAGGAAGACCGTTCCAAGGATTTTGAACAAATGCATCTGCTGCTTCCGCATTTGTTGAATTTTTCTGAATTTTTGTTTAAATTGCTTTAAAATTAGTTTACTTTGTATCAAAAATACTTGAATGCAGGTGCTAAGTTTCGGGATTGGGATTATAAGCAAAAAAAATATCAAAAGTTTGAGTTTTTGGCCATTTTCTGGCTCTGCTCTTGGCTTGGCCAACAGCCTCTGTGCAAGTCTCTGTGAAATTAATTGTTAGTATCTTCTACTGGTTTATAAGACTCCATAAAGTATCTCTAATCTTGATCAGAATCATCTCCAGTGCCGATTATGCCATGTCTTTCTGTTTGTTTTACAGAAAAAATATTAAAGAGAAAAACTTTAAAATTGTTGATTTCCTATTCCTGTTTAGTTTTATTTTTTTCAAACCATAATTTATGAGTAATGTTGAATACATGTTTACATTGAAAAGTTCCTTGCACAGATTAAAGAAGACTACTCCAACTCATGATGCTCTATCTGTATCCCTTATAAGAAAATGGGATTCAGGGGCTTCCTGCAATTTTGTGGAGGAATCAAGGACGATACCCTCCCATCTCACTCAGACGGTATGAAGGTGAAGACATTATTGCCAAGAGGTCTGTATATACGAACAAACTCCTCCTAAAAACAAACTAATGTTAAAAATTACTAAGGTAGAGACAAGATTTCTTACCTTAACTTCTCCTTGTCCACTTCTGGTTCGATTCAAGGAATGAAAGGAACAACTGGGCTAGGATGGCCTCCCTGTGCTGGGACTTTGCTTGAAGACCGGTGATGGTAATTAGGAGTGTAGCACCGACTGCAGATAACCTTTCGGAAAATGTAGCTTTTCCGCGGAGTACTAGTACTGACTTCTGCACGTCCCCGTGCAAAAAAAATTCGAAAAAATTCGAAAAATTGAAAAACGACATTAAAGCAATGTTTTGAATTATTACTGATTACTAAATGGTACTTTGTTTCCTGATCGGATACAAATTGGCAGAGCTATGGCCATCGGAAGGAGCAAAAGTGTGGAAATCGGGAAAACCCACAATATTGTTGGGGAACTCCTTGGAAAAAATTGGAAAAATTGAAAAAAATATTTGATAAAACACTATTATAGTCTATTCCTAGTCTATAGGGGTTTTGGGGTTTTACGCCGATGGGATTCGATAAAGTAAGAAAGTTTATAATTAATATCTATTTTTGAGGAAAGATAAAGGCGTTTTTAAGGCTCTTTAAATCCAAGTCGTGTCCTTAATATGAGCTTCTAAAAAGTAAAATTACAAAAACTTTAAAATAACCACTCCACAAGTTTTAATTTTAAACGGAAATTCGTTTTATTTGCTTAGAACAGGAGGCACAATTGGGAAGCTTATAGTTGGAGGAAAGAACTATGCAAGCTCTACAGAAACTAGACATTATGTTTCGAGTATTTCAACAAGATCAATAAAAGCTTTAAAAACAATACGTTTCTTTTAAATGATAAACATTTGAAATGAGGTACATTAAGCTAACTTATTTGGGGTGACATTATCGCTTCAAAAGAATCCTCCCTAACGTTCTTAAATACTTTACACAGATATGTTACAACTTTGATTTGAGCATCGTACAGCTAATAAAATAAAGATGAGGAAACTTGCTAATACATTATAGGAGAGTGGGAGCGTCTTTTTGGATATTACAGCCAGGCAACCAAACAACTCGCATGAAATTAAGTGTAAGAATAGGATATTTTTACTTAGGATATATAGTTATTGCACTCTTTGCTTTAAAGTTGCTAAATTCTCTGGCGGATTGGATCGATCGACACTCCAGAATAGTGCGCAGACGAACACATTAAGTAAATTCACTACGTTCTTAGGAGGGCTGGCGAGGAGGACTGAGAAGTTGGCTACTTATGTACAGCTAGCGGGGATCGAGGCGGTCTCCCGGTTACACCTCCATGCCGGCGTCCGAGTGTTTGTTCTGCTTCTGCAGGGCCGCCTCGGCGGTTAGTTTGGTCTTCTCGGTGCGGGTGTGCCAGACGAGCACATCCCGGCAAGCATTGGCCAAGGGCTGAAGCTGATCTCGTGTGGTGAGGTGCCGCAGGATCTCGCTCTCCTGGTAACCTCGCTGCACCTCGTACGAGAAGATAGCCTGGGGATTCCTAATGAACAGGTCCATGCTGATGGCAAAGGCGGCCATGTCGATGGGGAAGGGACGCTCGGGTCGCCAGGCGGCGTTAAAGCCCGTCACTTTGGTGCCATCCTCGTTGAGGATAGGCTTCTCCACCATCAAACCGCCGACCAAGCCCACGGGCCAAACCCCGACACGGCCGCGCTGGATCTTGCTCATCTCGGCAAACAGTTCCGTGGAGTAGGAGTTGTCGTCGTCCATGAAGAACACTATGGAGTGCCGGTCCACGTCGACGTGGCTGCGCAGCCAGGAGAGCGCCAGATTGCGCTGCTCCACACCCCGGGGCTTGATCCAATTGGGATCCTTGCCCTGCAGCTTGAATTCCGGCGGCGTCTTGATGTTCAGCTGCGTGGATCGCTTCTCCAGCCCAGCGCGCTGCAATAGATTTTTTACCAGTGACGTTGTGGTATTGGAGTCCTCCACAATGATCCAGTGCAGGTGCGGCAGCAGCATAAACAAGTGGGATAACCTGAAAAGAAAGCGATTACTTTCCATCCACATGGTGTGGCAATGGATCAGTCACCTTGTTAGCTCCGCTTTCTGGGCGGGACGGTAATAGGTTGGCGTTATGGCGTAAATCGTAGGCAACGTGTCCGCCTGCTGTTGTGCGTACATGGCCTGCAGGTAGTCCGGACCCTGGCAGGTGCGCTTCCCGTTCCGGTGGACCATCATCAGCACCACCAGGAACACTATGATCAGCACCAGCACCTGGCGCGGTCTAATGCGCACCTCTGACATCTTGATCACCTGTTGGATCTTCTAATATACCAAGACCATATCAAGATATCGCAGCTAAAACAAACAAACCAAGTGAATCAGTGCTTTTGCAGTGTGACCAGCTTGGGTATGCTGAAGAAAGCTTTGCCATGGCGTTTGGCGCTGCCACTCTTTTTTTTGTTGGCGGCAAAATGCTTTTTGGATAATTATCGATAACAGTATTTAAATTATTAAATACAAGACCCTAACCTAAAAAACAAAGATATTTACTATTTTTATGAGATATATAAACGGGAATTATTTTAAAACACATTATTTCTTCATTTTAAATCAATTTTCTAAACCAATCCAAATGTTTACAAAAAATGCCTGATTTGAAGTTCCAAGAAACTTCCTTTCGAAGAAAGTCGCCAGAAAAAGTCATAACAATACAAAAAGTATTGCGAAGTAGACTCTGTAGTAGAACTTTCAGATTTCCTGCCATTGTATTGAAATTCTCCGACAAAGTAGCGTTTGAAATACAGTTTAGCTGAATCGGTGCTCGTTCTGATCACATTGTCACCAAATTCGAGAATACACACATCTGGCCTACAAACACGTTCACCAAAAATTCCTAGCCAGTAAATTCATAACATTGAAATGAACGATCCCGGCGGTAAATCCTGTTCGAGTGAACCATTAAATAAAGAACTAGTTGGCACAGAATCCCCAACTCATCCAGTCGAAGCTGCAATGGCAAATGCCGCTTCCAACAATGATACACACACCGATGATGGTGCTGCTCCTGCAGGAGGTCCCCCAACTGCTGAAAACATGATGATGGATGTGGATCTAGCACCAGAAACTGAAGGTTTGTCTACAGATTCCTCTAACCCAAACGATCTGGATCCAACAAATCTTTTTGGCGCTGCAGTAGCCCTACAAAACATAACCACAAACACCAATAATACCAACGATATTTTTGAAGATTCAAATACAATGGATTCTATTTCTTCATCTAATGACGCTATGTCGGAAGAAAGTCTACACGTTGCTGATATTATGGATACAGAGGAAGTACTAGTTCCCGAACAGCCACTTCCGGTCCCCATGGAAGCTCCAATTGTCGCGGAGCCATTAGTTCCAATTCTGTTCATAGAACCCCTACTGCCACCGCAGATTTTCGGATTGGAACCGCTTGGTGTTGCACAACCGTTTGTTGCTCCGCAACCGCTGCTCCCTCCGGAGCCGTTCATACCGCCAGGAGCATTTATTAATATATCACCCTTTGGTCAGCCGGAGCCGTTTGTACCGCAAGGAGCGTTTGTGCCACCGGAAGCGTTCGTTCTGCCGGAGGGCTTTCTTTCGCCAGCTTCGATCATTCGTCCGGAATCGCCCATACCATGGCGTGGTCCATCTCTACACAATCCATTCTCAGTGTTTAGCCCATTAGTGGAGTTCGATCACGATGGTTACGTCGTGACGCCCCAATCGGTTTCTCCCTCCAATCCACCCAACGGTGCTGCCCATTTTGACGCAGGAGAAGAGTACCTGTCTTCGTCGCCAGAGGATCACCCTGGGCCTATAAATCGCTTTAACGACACATTCCCCATGCCTAATCCACTTCCGGTTACACGTCCCCTCTTCCCGTCAGAGATGATAGAACCCCTTTTGGATGTGATTCCTAAGAAGAAGGCCAAGAAGAGTCACGAGGAGCAGGTGAAGGACTTGCTGGATGAGAACGACGATGAGCTGATGGAGGATACTCCGCCTCCAGAAGAGACCCCCGAGGAGAAGGCCACATCGCGCAAGCTAAAGTTTTCCGGAATCTGCCGTCTCAAAGACGAGACTCTGGAGCGGCTGTACAATCTCCATCGCCTCTCGGACGACGACCTGGCTACCGTGGGCCTGACCCGCAAGAGCCTGATCGACGACTATCGCCACCACCACGAGATGTCGATGCAGCGGGAGCGGGAGGAGGAGAAGCGTCGTAGCCAGCGCCAGAGCCGCTCCCGGGTTCCCCATAGCCGCTCCCGGCCGATGCGTCCGCTGAAGACATACAAGTTCCAGCTGCTCAACCAACTGGTGAAGGTGCTGAGCAATGAGATCGATCCGCTCACCATCTTCCGGGAGCAGCAGTTCGAGTTCGATGCCGATTACTACGAGGACGAGGCCGTCGCCATGATGCCCATCAAGGAGCGCGAGAGGCGTCGCTTCGAGTCCTTCTGCGATCACCTGGACAACATGTTCATCTGTGGCGATCGCAACATGGCCGTCGACATGGTCGTGGACGCCCTCATCCGTCTCAACAGGCGCCGCAAGCAGATGGCCCTGGCTGCCTACCAGGCGGCCAATCTCTCCTAGATCCTGTCAAGCCACCTCAAACGTGAAGCTACCGGAGGCCGGGAACAGGACTCTGGAGCAGTGCCTTTGCTGTTTATTTGTTTATGACCTTATCATTTAATTTACCCACGAATATACATACGATTCTTGCCAGCCAGTTACATTTTGAAATAAATTTAGATTATAATGTAAAATGAAATTCCAACGTTGGTATTTTGTGTCAAAATAAAAAATATAAGAAACTAGTCGAATCTAATTACTAATATTAATAACTATTATAATTACATTTACTTTTTTAATTACTTATATACATATGTAGTAATAGATAACCGAGAAGGTTAATGGTAATTTCTATTATAAGAAGTATATTAAAAATGATCTTTATAAGAACTTGATTATCAGGCCATTTTCTGAAATGAGATTCGAAATAAAATATTAAATTTATTATTAAACAGTTCCTAGTAAGATATATTTTAAATATTACTATTATAACCATAAGTTAGCATACCATAGATGTAATAGTATGGTATATTACCATTAGATATATTATTATTTATACTTTATATTATGTTATAGAATATTATATATATATTATATAGTATTGGTGCTTGATCCTTATAAAATGTTGTACCAAAGATGGAATCTGTAGAAAGACCCTCTACCTTAAAAAAATCCAAAATTATGAGATCTCAGATCTTTCAATTATAGGACAGATGTAAGATAAGATAAGATATAGCTGTAAGATCCTTCTAAAATTACCTTCTAAATCTAAAAAGTTCTACCTTCCTTCCTCCTATCTAACTTCGAAGTTACCAAAGCTATAAGGCCTTATATCTCCTCGGGGCTCATCCGATATGTCATGCATGTTATATATATAACACTCTTATATATTCCACCGATCCTTATGAAATTTTATAGAACGTGTTAGTTGATCAAAAATGATATCTGCAGAAAGTCTGAAAGTTTTATCTTCAAAAAATAGTTATACTATACTATGCGAAGAAGGTTCATTCGAAGTTCTATGTTTGAGGGAATAAAAATCCTTATAGGCCGATTGGTGGACAATTACACAGTAATATTATAATTATCAAATTAATTAAAAAAAGGGTATCGATGACGGTTCTAATGACTTTTCTTCTGACTTTGTCTTATTTAAAGGTTTGGTTCTTCTTTGGACAGAGTCTAATGTCGATTAAAATTTATGGCAGCTATTTACGTCAATTTTTATAGTCACTTTTTAGTTAAAGAACACAAAATCCCTTCCAAAGAGTGATACCACTAGAATACTTATCTTTCCACATGGACTCTGACAAAATAAAATATTAGATACTTCAAATATCTAAAGACTAATGACCAGGGACCGTAATCATGACGAGTTTTATATTAAAAATCAGAAAATAATGATTATTCTTTGATTGAAAAGATAAATATCATGAATAATCATCATAAATTATTTTTAATTAACTTTTTTTTTGCTCATAAATAATACTCACTTCATAATTTTGTGCGATTTATCACATATTTTTGATATTTGACTGCATATCTCCTTAGACCACATATACAGGAACTATTAAGTACAATGATTTGTTTACTAACAGCCTTCCGTACCACTAAAAATGAGAAAAACTAAATATGAAGATATTTTATATCAAAAGATACTTGATCCTAAAGCTTTAGGCTTTGATTTTTCAATTAAAATAGCAATTTCCGCAAAGATTTGCTTTAAGGATTACACATTGGGACAAGACCCATGTTAAAAACAAATCTCTTTCAAAACTTGATTCAGAAAATCAATCTATACAACCATATACAATCATTTTTGTATATGGCTATGACTCTTTCCAAACATTATAATCAAAATTCATAATTAATTAAAAAAGCTTAAATAATTATAACAAATTCAACTAATAACAAATGATTTTGAACTTTTCCTTTAATCCAAAATTAAAATATGATATGATCTTCTAATTTGAGCAAAAACAAAAGCTATAAAATATCTTACATCTGTTATATAATTAAAAGATCTGAGGTCCCATAACTTTGGAGTTTTTGAAGGTAGAAGGATCTAACTTTCTACAGATTCCATCTTTGGTACAAGGATCCAGGAATAATACCATATAATCTATAAAGTATAACTAATAGTAAAAATCTTCCATAGAAAAATTGGTTTCTTTCATTAATAGAAGCTTTACTTATATTCAAATTCCCAATTTGTAGTGGTACGAAGTGGTATTAAATGGTTCCTGATATATGTCATTAATAATAACAGTGTTTATTTAATGAATTTAAAATTAAAAAAATCACAAAACCCTCCCCATGATTTGTTAAAAATTGAAATATTTAAAAGAGGTGATACTACTGGATTATAGTTCCACTGGATTTTATACAAACCCCCAATATTTTAAAATAATTTAAACTCTTGCTCATTTTTTTTGTTAATTTTTATTTCGATTCTCGACAGAAATACACTTCTCTCCAGTATATTATATTTTAAACACATTTTTTAAATTAAATTTCGATTTCCCTTTGAAATAGGTTGCTGTTATCGATAGTTGATCGATACGGGTAATCGCGGTAATCGGACCTTCCTTTTCTTTTTTTTTTGTTTTGTGGGGACTGTACCGCCTTTTAAATTCTAATGCCTTTCGCTTACTAATTTTTTTCGATTTTTTCCATTTTTTTTTTTCATTCGCATGTACAAATATTGGTATGTATAAGTTATGTTTAAGGGGGGGGGTTGGGGGGGTGACAAGGATGAAAAGTAGGACCTCAGGTTGGTCTCTGGGCTTGGATCTGGGCCAAGGGGGAGGGTCTGAGTTTTCTGCTTCGTCGGTAGAAGTAGTATGTATGTAGTCGAGGAGTACATATGTATGTGTGTATATATATCTATGATTATAGTTCCCGCCGTGATCTCTCGACTATTTATTGTTTTTTTTTTCTCTCATTAATTAATTATCATCTTGTATTCCAAACTCAACAAGTGCACTAATTACGAAAATAATGCCAGTTGAACCGATTGTTGTCCGATTAGATTATTTCGATAATTCGATAATTGTTTCTCGATAAAAATACGCTAGCTACGCAAAATCAAAGGCTATTCTCTGGGTTTCGGAACTAAAACAATTCTAGTTTTGGTTTGGTTTGGTTTTCCGGCCTACAAACTCCAAACACCAAGCTCGAGGATATTATTAAAAAAAAACAAAAACGATCCTTACTATTTAGTTTGGGAGAGGATTTAAAAAAAAAAAAAAACAATAATTCCTGATTTAATGTGCCTGTCCAATCTGATCCTCTTACTCTGTAATTTTTTTTTGTTCCTTTTTTTTTTTTGGTTTTTTTAAAGAGTCACATTTTTCTATTTTATATACACATACACACAACTACAATATATATATTTTACATAAATACACACACATAAGAAACATTGTTTTTTTGCTTTTTCTTGTTTTTTTTTTTCGGTATACAACTAATTCTTTTTTTTTTTTTTAATATTTTAGTGTTAGTTTTTAGTTACGTTACTAGCGTACAATTTAAATTCAAATTTTTTTTTTTTATCGCGTTTTTTGTTGTTGTTGTTGCTACAGTTATTTTTTGTTTTTTCAATTGTCTAAAAGTTGTTGCAGTGTACATTGGCTTAGTTCTTGACTTAGTTCTTCTATATATGTATGTAATGCGCTTAGATTCTCCTTAATAGGCGTGGTACAAATAAATATATATATTTATTAATATATATGTATATATATATATCCTCCCTGCAACTTAGTTAAAAATTTATTCTCTCTGTGGCTTTATTTTGATTCTGTTTCAACGTGGTTTTTTTTCATAACGGATCATTGACATGACAGGACATGATTAAGAAAGGGACAGACGACAACAAACTTGAAGAATATATGTATATATTTTGTAAAGGAGAAAGGGAGAGCGGTATATTAAACTTGAATTGAAAACATATATGTATTTATTTTTTTTTTAGTTCTGGGTCTTAGGCTTAGGCATTTTTCAGATTAGTTTTTAGATTTTAGCTTTAAATAGAAGATCTCTCTCTCTCTCTCTCTGTCTCTCTCTATCTGCTTAACGGCTTTAGGTTTTCTGACATTGTTTCCATCTTAGAATTAATCGATTTTAAACGGTTAACGTTGCATTATCAAAAAAAAAATATATATATGTAATATTTAAATATATAATATATATATATATACGCGTTTATATATACTACATATATTGTATGTACCTAGAAGTATAGCGATTTTTAGTGGCGCTTTTTATGCTACGAGTTCACTTAACGCTTATTTTCTTTCTCCTTCTGGTTTTTAAATTATTAATATTAATGTATGTTAAGTGTTTAATTTTAAACTCGTTTTTTTTTTTTGTTGTTGTTGCAGAGACCTTCTGAGGCTCTACCTGCTAAACGGCGGCATTTTTCGTAAGTGCATAATAGTTTTTTTTTTTTAGAATCTGGTTTTCTTCTTCTTGCGATTATTATTTTTTTTTAACATACTCGGTCCTCGTGAGGCTTTCTTTATGGCTAGCCGGAGCTAAAGATACTTTATCATACACCCTCGCCATCTCCACTTACTCTTAAATATATATATATATAATTTTTTTTTAATATTTATCAATGCAATCGAAATATCAAAGATTTCCCTTCTAATTTTTTTGTTTTTTAAATATTTACACGCGACTCGGTCTATCAACTAAGACTTTAGATTAGTTTTTAGTTTTTAGTTTCATTTTTTTTTTTTAATATTTAGCTTTCGCGCGCGCGATTATTATTTTCTTTCTTTTCATAAAACAAAGGCAAAAAAAAAAATTAGATCTTTATATGATTTACAATAATAATTAGAATAATAATAATAATAATAGGCAATAGTAATCATAATTGAGTAATAGTTAATAGTAATAGTTGTAGTTTATGGTAAAACGTTGCGTTTCAAGGAGCCTGAAGGTTGTGTGTTTTAAAATAACAAAAGCAGATCCCAAATGCTTGATTCCATTATCTTTCTCTTTCTTTTACCTTTTCTTTCTCTTTCTTTTTTTAAATAAATATATATATATACGGATGATATCCGATAACTCGGCTCTGCTCGACCGTTATATTCTTCCCTATTATTCACAGCTGGGAGAACTGGCTATCCTGACTGTCTCTCTCTATATAGTTCCTAGACCTATGCATGGATATATCCCTATGATCCTAGACACGCACACACACACACTTACACTCTCACTCACACACACATGGCATGCACACACACAAGCTCACACTAAAGGGGGGGTATTACTGTGATAGATCTACATATTAACGTTCTTTTGCCATCCAATAGGCTCCTCATAATCGTTATCGTTATCGTAATTGTTTACCGTTACTTTAATTAGCATAAAAGCGTATCATCGTTATAGCAATTATTCATAATGTATGCGCATAATCGGTATATATATATATATGTGTGTGTAAACGATGGCCCAGCACAACAATTACAAAAAAAAAAATAGCAATAATATTAATAATAATAATAGTAATAATAATAGTAATAATAGACAACGCGATTCAGACATGCAATCCAAACACATAACATCTGCGATAGATGGCGTTGCTGCAGCTGCTTCTTCTTCTTCTCCTTCACCGATCTTAGCCATCATCCTGGTAAGATCCCGATCCTGCCTAAGTCTCTTGCTCCTGCTCGTTGTAGTAGGTCACATACTTGCTGTTGGCAATGGCATTCCAAGCTGCAGAGATAAAAGGTCAAGTATTTAGTGCATCCTCGCTCCAAAAAGGACAAACAGGGCTACTCACTGTTGGCTATGTAATCCACTATCAGCTCCGTGTTGGTCATCATCGCCGGTCGCGTGGAGACGGCCTGCGCCGGCAGCAGAGTGACTCCCTCCGGGGGCGTGGGCGTGGCAGCGTCGCTCCTCAGGTCGGCCATGAAACTCAATTCCTGGAGGCACTCCTCATCCTCCTCCTCGTCGCCGTGGTTGTAGGCCATGTACACGGGCATGGCGGTGCCGGCCTTGCCACTGGGATTCTTGATTCGCTCCTGGTGGTGGTAATGATGGTGGTGGTGCTGATGCTGCTGCTTGGACTCCTGCGAGTTGCTTCTGCTGCAGCTGGTGCTCCTGGCGGCGGCGGCAGCCCGGGCGGCGGCAATGATGGCCGCCTCGATGTCGTTGCACGTCTCCAGCTGCTGCATGGAGATGGCCACGTTGGAGGGCAGCATCTCCTCGCTGCTGCTGGCCTTGCTCAGGAAGTGGTTGACGTGCTCCTTCACGGACGTGTTGGCGGCGGCGTAGATGCCGCTGTCGCCCGACTGGTTGGCCAGCATGCCGGACACGGAGGCCAGGCAGGCGCCCACATTGCCGGAGGACGAGGAGGCCGAGGACGCCGAGCCGGAAGCGGTGGAAGATATGGAAACGGATGACGACGAATTGGAAGCGCTGGCCGAGGGCGTGGACGAGTTAATGAGGCTGACGGCGCTCGAGGAGGAGGCGGTGGCCGCCGCATTGGGCGACGACTGGGCGGCCTCCGCGGAGATCGACAGCATGTCCAGGCTGGCGGAGCTGTTGACCACATCCGAGGCAGTGCCCGAGTCGTTCAGCTGCTCCTGCTCCCGGTCGTTGGGCCTTCGTTTCTCGGCCCGCGGCTGCCGATCCTCCTCCTCCTCCGGATCGTCCTCTGCCTCCAGCTCCGTCTCGTTGGACTCTCCCTCTGGCTCGGTTTGCGTCTCCGTCTGCTGCTGCTTGTTGGAAGAACCCTTGCCCTTCTCCTTCTCCTTGTCGTCCTCCTCCTCCTCCTCCTCCTCCTCGTTGTCGTCGAAGAGCTTCAGCTCGTCCTCGTTAAAGTCCCCGAAGATGAACTCGTTGTTGCCCCGACCCGACGCGTCGCGATCATCGTTCAGGATGATCACTGCCCGTCGTCCGGCGGTGGATTCCAGGGCTCCGCCACTGGGCTTCATCGTCAGCTTCTTGGCTCCCTCCGTCTGGGTGGCAGCCGTCGACTTCTGAGTCGTGCTGGTGGCTGTGCTGGTTGTGGCCTTCGGGGCCCCCAGAGTCTCATCCTGACTAGGCTTCGGCGACAACTTCTTGCTGCTCGGCGACAGCTCCTTGGGCTTGCTCTTGAGCTTGCCGGCGGCAGCGATGGAGGCCGACGACGATGACGATGAGGATGTGGTCGAGGCGTTGGACGACGACGACGTGGACGTGGACGTGGACGACGAGGCAGACGAGGCTGCGGCTAGAACTGAGGTAGTAATGGCTGACTGCTTGGCCGCAGCCGCAAAGTTGTACAGCGAGGAGGAGCCGCCCGGAGTCGAGGCGTGTGCGGAGGTGGTGGGCGTGGCAGACACCGCCAGCGATACGTTGTTGGTGCTGTGCCGCTTGACGGTCTTCTCCAGCGCCGGGTACTGCTGGTCCAGGTTGCTGCTGGTGCAACTGTAGCTGGCGTCGTGCTCCACGCTCTTGGACTTCTGGAGCGCCGGCGGTGACGGGGTGAAACCTGAGCTCGCGGAGCTAACCATCGATGCTGCTCCGCCATTGGTGCTGCCGGCACTGGCGCTGGTAATGTTGACGATCTCCGCCGGGATCTGGGCCTGCGAGGGCAACTCCGGGGAGGCGAAGCTGGTCTCGGCATCGCTGCTGCTGCTGCCGGGCGTGGCGTTCAGGCTCTGGGAGTAGGACGGCGCCGACGTCTGGCCGGGATTGGCGGCCGACTGGGTGGCACTGCTGACCGCCGACGAGGCGGGTCCCGGCAGTTCTGGGAAATCAGGCCGGGTCTTGGACTTGCTGCTCTTGCCCAGCTCCAGCTCGGTGTCGCTGGCAATGGCATTGTTCATCGCCTCCTGCTTGTTCCTGGCAATGTCCGCATACGAGATGGGTGCCGGTGACGGGCTGTTCTGCTTTCCCTGCTTGGAGCCGCCCTGTCCTCCGCCAGCTCCGCCTTTCGGCTTGTTGGTGCCGCCACCGCTGCCGCCCAGGCTCTTCTTCTTGCCCGTTTGGATGGGCAGCGAGTGGACCGAGTCCAGGTCGCTGGAATCGGACTTCTCGGAGGGCGGCATCGAGGACGTGGACTTCCGGCGGGAGCTGTCCACCTGGTTGGCCACCGCGGATCCACTGTGGTGGTGATGGTGGTGGTGATGATGATGGTGATGGTGGTGCTGCTGGCCCGGCTGGTGGTGCTCCTGGTACTGTTGCTGTTGTTGTTGTTGTTGTTGCTTGTAATAGTTTCCGACATTTCCGGCTCCATTGTTGTTGTTGTTGCTGTTGTTGTTGTTGTTGTAGGGGGTGTAGTAGTGCATCCGCTGGGACATCATGTTGGAGGAGGCAGACTTGGTGATCTGCTGCATCCTCTGAAGATTGCCCCCGGTGTGGGCGGCGGCCGCCACGGCAGCATCGTCCATGGTCCCTGCCCGCTGCTTCTTTGGTTTCTTCTTCTTGGTCACCACATGGAACTCGGCCGTCTCCGAGAGCACGGTATTGAGGGCCTCCAGCTCGGACATGCGTGTGAGGGCGAGCGGCAGCTTCTGGCCGAGGCTCTCCGGCTCGGACCAAGTGGCAGCCACCTCCTGGTCATTGCCCAGGTACTGCAGCTCCTCGGTGCCCCAGGAGCGGCGTTCGCCCTTCCTCTGTTGCGTTCCCGAGTTGCCGGAACGGACCTGGACCTGGACCGGTTGTGGCGCCGGCTGGGCCTGCTGCTCCTTGCTGCAGTTCTTGCTGATGTCGGCCACGGAGGACGAGTTGTGCTTGCCGCTGGCGGAGGAGCCAGCGGAGCCGGTGGAACCGGATGAGCCACCGTTGTTCGAGCCCTTCTTTTGACGCATCATCTCCGTGGTGGCCGACTGTCGCTTCAGGTCGTCCACCTCCATCTTGGAGCAGCTACGCAGCTCCTCCAGCGAGTTGCTCTTCTTCAGCTTATTCTGCTTCTTGCGCTCCTTCTTCTTCTGCTGGGCGGCCGCGCTGCCGCCACTGCCGTTGCCGTCGTTCTCAATGTACTTGACCAGCTGCTCGACGGGATCCTTGCCCCGGTAGCCGGCCTGCGACTCCACGTCGACGGTCTTGGTGTTGCGGTCCTGCTGCGACTTCTTCTTGGCCTTCAGCTTGGTGCTGGGCGGAGCGAGGCCCGATCCGGCGCCCGATACTGATACAGTTCCGCTGCCCGGTGCCTGCTGGAGCTGGCTGTAGGAGGCGGCCACTGCCGCTGCAGCCATGGCCGTGGTGGTGGTGTTCGAGCCCGTGGACAGCATCTGCCGGTGGACGGCCGACGAGGTGGGGGCACTGCCGCCCACAGTGGTAGTGATCAGAGCGGTGAACTGGTTTCCATTGCCATTGCCATTACCGTTGCCATTGGAGGAGCTGCCGTTACCATTGCCGTTGCCATTATTACCGCCGTATCCTTCACCCAACGCATTGCCGTTCTCGTCCAACTGGCGCTGGAATAGAGAGATGTTTAGACTTCTATCCAGTCTCTGGTTTCTTGTAGAGAAGCCAAACTTACCGTGGTGGCCTTGCCACCCATAGAGGCTGCAGCCGCCGAGGCAGCAGCCGAAACCATGCGACCTATCTTCGCCGGACGCAGCTCACCGCCGCCCACGGCCTCGGAGGGAGAGGCCGAATTGGCCGAGGACGAAGTGGAGGCCTTGCCGGACTCGGGGGCAGGCAGCGATCCAGCACCGCCGCCGTAGACCGACGAACAGGCCGTGTAGTTGTCGTTGAGGGAGACATAGCCCGCCTCCACCTTGCGCTTCGGCTCCTGCTCTATGCCCAGCCCGAACTGACCCGTCAGGGCGGCCAGATAGTAGGCCTGCTGCTGCAGCGTGTTCTCCAGGACGGCAAAGCGCAGCGGATCCTCGACAGAGGCCTCCTTGTAGCCACTGGCCTCAGCAGTCTCGGCCTGTTCCTGCTCCATGCTCTCGCGCAGCAGCTTGGCGCCCATGAAGGTCATCGAGTGAGGCGTCGGCGGAGCATGCTTCTCCAAGTGCTGCAAAAAGAATGGCATTAGTATATTAGGGGTAGGGGATGGGGAAACTACTCGCCACTTGACTCACTTCCAGCAGGTGGTCGCGTTTCACAGGCTTGCCGCTGTCGTCCTCGTTCGTCAGGAACTGGGCTGTCAGCGAACAAGTATCCACCTCGCCCAGCTGGCTGGGCAAGCTACAGCAGCTGCCAGTGCTGCTCTGTTGCTTCCCTGCCGATCCTTGCGAGGAACCCGCCTCACCGCCCACCTCTTGCGGCTTCGAATGCTTCGAGTCCATGGCCGTGGCGTCAATATTGTTGACGTTGCTGGGCAGGCTACCACCTTCACGCTGTCGTCCCGAAACGGACGAGTTCTTGATCTTCTTGGAGGTGTTGTTACTACCGTTGTTGTTGTTGTTGTTGTTGCTGGATGAGGTGTTGGTGGTGGTCGAGTTTTGGTTGTGCTGATTCTGGTTCTGGTTTTGAAGGCGACGATTGGAACGGCCACTTAGCTGGTAATCACAGTTGAAACGTTGGGTTGCTGCCGTTGCCGCCGCTGCCGCTGCCGCCGCCGCCGCCGATGTGGTGGCCAGCTCGCTGCGGTGCGCCGCCTCGACGAGATCCTGCAGGGAGCCGCCCTGCTTGTGCCGCCCTGCCTGTCCTGTCTGTGTATCCCCCGACCGGTGATTGATGCTGGCGTGGTGGTTGTAGTGTTGATTATTGTGGTGATGGTACAGATTGTGGTGGTTATGGTGTCCAGCACTGTTATTGTTGCCACCGGCGGAACTGGAGCCTGCTTGCACGCCGGACGCTAGTGCCGATGGGTTGAGTGTGAGGCAGGTTTTGATGGCACGATAAGAGATCTCCTCGTCGTACTCAGCCTTTTTGAGCATTTGCTGTTGAGGAAGAGAATTGGATATTAGATAAGCTTCAGAACTCTGTCTGGTCTGGACTATACTGGACTCTAAACTGATTCTGAAAAAGAGCTCTCTTCTCTATTCCCGAAATGTTTACACGATTTGCTTCATCAGCCCATTTTTTTGAGAGATACGCCCCCCTTTCTTCGATCGATTCCGATACCGGAAGGGGGGTCTGGTAAGGGGGGTACTCTACTCACCAGAAAACGCTCACTTTTGTTCTTTCTGTCGCCAGGATTGCGATACCAGTAGGCCTCTTCGAGTAGTTTCTTCAATGATGCGTCGTCGAGATCATTAAAATCACTGTCCTCCCAAGCATGGTTTTTTGTCTGTGAAAAATTTTGAAAAAAGTTTTCTTTTAAAATTCCAACAAGAACAACAACAACAACAAATACTCATACACACACAGCCACACTGCCAAAAATGGCACTCACACCAACAAATAAAAGTGACCTAACCTCAAAATGGGCGTAGCGGTGCAACTGGGTGTTGCAAAAAAAAAAAAAAAAAACACATGCCCTGCCACCAACTACTGCTCACCAAAAACTCAAATGTTAGTGATAAAAAAAATAAAAATATTAAAAACAAATGTATGCTCCCTTCCCCCCTTCACCCCACCAAGAAATGGGGAATTAAATCGGGAACCGTGCGGTTTTTTTTCGTCATTTATGCGCTCTGTTTGTTAGATAAAGCTACTTTTGCGGTTTATGGCTATGCTCTGGCTTCTCAGCTTCGCCGATATAGTAATTATTTTATTTATTTTAAAAAAATTTACCGAAAAAAAAAAACAAGAAAAACACACTTAGGGCCGCCTTACTGGAACTGAACTCTCTTTCCAAGGGTTACAAGAACGTGTGGCTGCGCCTGTGTGCCGGCGGATGGTAGCCTGCGCACCCTAACGGTACATTTCCACGACTGCGCCAACGGCTTGTCATTCCAATCTGGATGGGTTGTGTCCCCACTAATCGGCATGGATTATGGAATGATTAGCGATGCGATAGTTTTTTGCCGATGGATTAGTTTGGTTATTTTGTAGCTTAAATAATCTTTTTTTTTAGTTATAGTTAGTTTACAATTAAAATATCCATTTCTTAGATTATAAATATTTAAACTTAAAACCAAGCTCCCTTTTTAAGGTAATGATTAAATAAATGATATAACCTCTTAAATCTTAAAACTAAAACCCCTCCCAATAGCACTTTAACATAAAATACAAAATTATTAACTTAGGTAACTTATATTTATTGATTTATTTAATTAAAAAAATAAAAATATTAAAAATAATTAAATTTTTGTTCCTTTTTTTGGACTTACCTTTTTCTTCTTCTGTCGCTTGCCGACATTCTGGTCATCCTGGGTCTTGCCCTTGGCTGTGGCCCCGTACTGACGACACCTGAGCTCCGGCCGCGTCAGCTCCGCGCCGGGTGTCTCCCCCAGCAGGGCGAAGACCTGCGAGAACGGCGCCGAATCGCTGGTGGCGTGATTAGCGTTATGACTATTACTAGGGGAGGTTGACTTCTTGGGGTCACTACTGCCATTGCTGTTACTATTGGATTCTACATGATTTGGAGATGGTTTTGGAGCTTGTGCTGCTTCTCCTTGGATTACGTCCTTTGTAGACTTGGATGGTTGTTCGGCCTCCTTGCCGGCAGCAGCAGCAGCTGCCTCCTCCTTCGCTTCGGCTTCGGTATCCTTAGCGACATGGTGAGACATCATGGTCAGTAGCTGCTCCTGGGAGAATGGCGTCGGCGTCGTCTTGGTTGCGGTGGTTGTGGTGGTGCTCTCGCTCATCGTCCCAGATGCAATCGAGACGATGGGCGTGTCCGGAATGGGCAGCTTTGCAGCTCCAGTTCCTGGTCCAGCACCTGCTCCAGCTCCTGCTCCTGATCCTGTGCCCGTGGCCGCAATCCGCTCCGCCGATATGTCCGATGCTGACGGCGTGTGTTCATTGTTCATCTTTTGTGTGGCATGCAACGCGGCAACAGGCTAGCGAAACAACCAAATGCCATTCGAATTCCTCGAACCTGCCATAAAAACATATGAATGGGCTTAGCCGTCATTGAGCTTCTCGGATTACCCTCGGATTACACTTAGATCCATACGATATACTTACAAACTGTTGCTGCCCGGTGTCCTCGACCCACTCCTCGCAAAGTTCTCAGGTAGCACAGCTGCCAAGGCGCCGTGTGGACGCCACTGTGCCTGCAACTGCTCTGCGGAAACTGGCCAGTCGCTGCTGCTGCTGCTGCTGCTTCCGATTCCGATTCCAAATACGTTGGAGGTTTTCTATTTTATTTTTTTACGTATCTGCGTAGCGCAGATGGGACTAGAGGACTAGAGGGGTGGCGTGCTGTGGCGTTCTATTGTGCCTCAGTTTGTGATCCTTCTGCTGGTGACAGCTTTAGTCCTGGGCACGTCCTCGCCCACCCGCCCGTGGCATCTAAGTGCGTCCTGCAAGCACCTGCGAGCACGGGGACTGGCACCCGGAATACGCTCCTTACCGGACCACGGAATATCTAGTCACGGCGTAGTCACTGATGCGTTTTTCTGTCACAGCTACGGCTCTCCTGCTCATGGGGCTGTCGAAATGGAAGGCAAGTTAGGACATGTGTACAAACTATGCTGCTGCACAGCAGGATGCCATTTTTAAAGGACCTAAGGGTCTATTGGGTTTAGAGAAGGGTTTGGAATATGGAAATTCCATATGACCAGATAGATCTTATAGAGACTATTGGAATACTCTGATAACAACGCAATTAAAACGATCTTGGGAAGTAAACCAAAACCGAAAGACTATATCCTACACCTCTGAAGCATTATTGGAGTTTTTTTTAAACATATTTTAAATAAAACCAAAAAAAAAGGGTATCACAAGTTCGATTTTATTAAATTTTGGTCT
Source organism: Drosophila bipectinata (assembly GCF_030179905.1). Taxonomy (NCBI): domain Eukaryota; kingdom Metazoa; phylum Arthropoda; class Insecta; order Diptera; family Drosophilidae; genus Drosophila; species Drosophila bipectinata. Next base: position 11,607,239 of record NC_091734.1, read on the forward strand.
TCTTTTTGGTTTTGTTATTCCTGTTGTTGTTGTTGTTGTTGTTGCGGTTATGCGGACAGCTGTGGTAGCAGCAGGGGGAGTGGCATGCCGGGATGGGGAAGCTAGCTGTTGGTTAGATTGGAATATTTGCCTGTGGCTTCACATTTCGCAAAAGAGCTGCGCTTTCTGCTTTTCATTTTTTTTTTTTTTTTTTGTAACTTTTTTTTTTTTCTTTTCTCCTTTGGCTGACAAGCCGCGCAGAGTTGCCAAGTGCGCCGAGGCCTTTGAGCCCTAGGGTTGCCAACTGGCGGCTATGATTAGGATATTAGGCTAAATGCTTGTCACTATGTACTTTAAAAATGCATCCATTCCAGTCGAGATAAAGTTCAGAAGCTTTTATCACTTAAAAATGGTATTCCGGACCAGGTTCTTCGACGTTTAGAGGGGATTTTAAGCAGAGCTGTGACAACCAACCCTGCGGCTGTTGTCAGTGGCAACACTAGCGCAAAACACGTCATTTTGCCACACAGTTTTTTTCTTATTCTCAAATTTATTTTACCCTTGCAGCGTTTCGATACTGGGGCCGGGTGATGGGCGTGTTTTTGGAGGCGTTTAAGCCGCCTTTTTCCGTTTATCACAGTTGTTATTTACTGATTTCGCTGATACATACGCCAGCTGTATAACTTTCTGCGCACTCACACAATCGCACTCCTCCCCCCCCTCCCCACTCCTCAACCCAACATCGTTGTCACACACGCACACACACACACACACACACTGGCACACAAACTGTGTACATTTTTCTGATTCTGACCTTCTCGGCGACGTTTTGAACCAAGGAACAACTTGAATTTTGACATTCACGCAACGACTGCAACAGTTCGATAATCGAAAATGCTTAATTATCCCCGCGACATACATGCGTATGAGGGCGTGCAATGGGGAATTATTAAAAGGTTTGTTTAATTGCACGGGCACATGAAAAAATTCCGACCGAACAGAACACTCTTTGGAATTGTTGTTGTGTTTTGCAGCACTTGCCAGGCGACGCTGCGCAGCACTGGTCATCGATATTTTTAAACCTCTGATGTCACTAGGGATGGAATACAACTATCGATACTGATGTATCAAACAAATAGTAGTTATTAAAAATAGTTATTTCTAGAAAGACATATCAGAACCCTACTAATATTTATGAATATAGCTAATTTTAACAATTTACAATAAACTTACAGTTTAATAGAAGAAGAAGTACTTAACATTAATGTGTTGTATTTTCGCAACTTTTTAAAAAATCTCATTACGAAATGTAAAAAATATAAAATTACAACCAACCATAATAAATAAAAATTTATATTTAAATAACAATTAACTTTTGATATAATATCCTAGCCAGTGCTACCGATATTCCTAGAACTTTCATTACGGGATAGTTCCATCACTAGATTGCTTGTGTTTTGTCCCCGAGTTGTTACAATAAACGAGAATATAAACAAAACAAATGAAAATTAACCATAAATATGAATTCGACGACGATGCGGCCTCCATATGCGAGTCGACGGTGGGTGTGCCTTGCAGCTGCGTGTTCCCGGAAGACTAAACATTCCACAATTATTACTATTCCAGGCCGCCCTAACGGAGGGCTGTCGCTTACCCGTACGGATGCACAAAACGGAGGACTGGCCGCTGGCCGAGATTGTGAGCATCAAGGAGCTGGACGGGCGGCGCCAGTTCTATGTGCACTACGTGGACTGTAAGTAAAGATATGCTTGCAAAGTATGGTTAATCCTAAGTCCTGGAATCCCGCAGTCAACAAACGTCTGGATGAGTGGGTGAACGAGGAGGATCTGTATACCCGGAAGGTACAGTTCCCACGGAGAGATGGCTCCCAGACTGGCACCAGTACAGGAGTGACGACCCCGCAGCGCCATCACTCCCTGGCTGGCAGCGTTTCCAGGCCTACGTCTCCCCAACATCCTGCGTCTGGTGCGGGCAGTGGAACTGCAGCAGGAGGAGCTGGAGCGGCCGCAGCAGCAGCTACGTCCACGGCGGCGGGAGCAACTCCTGTGCCGAGTAGTGGCGGCGAACTGGTCAACGGAAATAATTTAGCGGCCGCCCTGCAGAAGCGCATCAACCGGAAACGTAAGGTGCACGGCGGATCGGCGCACGGACATCACGCCGCCCAGGCGCAGCAGCAGCATGCCCACCCACAGACGCCCCAGACTCCCACCTCCACGCCCGTTCACGTGACGGGCGATGGCCTGATCAGTGGGGCAGCGAACGAGGACGGGGATGGGTCGCAGGATGGCAAGATTCCAACGCCCCGGCAGTCAGGAAGCATGGTCACCCACCAGGACGACGTGGTCACTCGCATGAAGAACGTCGAGATGATCGAGCTCGGCAGGCATCGGATAAAGCCATGGTATTTCTCGCCGTACCCGCAAGAGCTCTGCCAGATGTCCTGCATCTACATTTGCGAGTTCTGCCTGAAGTACCGGAAGAGCCGCAAGTGCCTGGAACGGCACCTGTCCAAGTGTAATCTGCGCCATCCTCCCGGCAATGAGATCTACCGGAAGCACACCATCTCCTTCTTCGAGATCGACGGCAGGAAGAACAAGGTCTACGCCCAGAACCTCTGCCTCCTGGCCAAGCTCTTTCTGGACCACAAGACCCTCTACTATGACACCGATCCCTTTCTTTTCTACGTCATGACCGAGTTTGATTCCCGGGGCTTTCATATTGTGGGCTACTTCTCCAAGGAGAAGGAGAGCACCGAGGACTACAACGTGGCCTGTATTCTCACGATGCCACCGTACCAGCGCAAGGGCTATGGAAAGCTCCTCATCGAGTTCAGTTACGAGCTGTCCAAGTTCGAGGGCAAGACCGGGTCGCCGGAGAAGCCGCTATCGGATCTGGGTCTCCTGTCGTACCGCTCGTACTGGGCGCAGACGATACTGGAGATCTTCATCAGCCAGAATCCGAGCACGGACGGCGAGAAGCCAACCATAACGATCAAGTAAGTCAGAGATTAGTTAGTATATTACACTATACTACAATTAGTATATATTTTAAAAAGTTTAGAGCTTAGTTTAAAACAAAATTTGAATTAAAAACCATAACATTTCATCAACTTGTAGCGACATCTGCGAGTGTACCTCCATCAAGAAGGAGGATGTGATCTCCACTCTGCAGAACCTCAACCTGATCAACTACTACAAGGGCCAGTACATTGTGTGCATCAATCGGGACACCATTGAACAGCATCGTCGGGCCATGGAGAAGCGCAAGATTCGAATCGACTCCAAGTGCCTCCACTGGACGCCCAAAGACTGGTCGAAGCGCTCCAAATGGTAATTGCTAATCGGCTGCACGGCTGCTTTGTGCGCTAAACTAATAAAGATTTAAATGTTTGCAGAATGCTGCCGCTTGTAACCCGCTTGCGCCCGCAGAGCATCACCGGATGAGCCAGTCGTTCTCCGCTGTTATCACGCTTATAAACTAGAATTAACCGAAAATATAATTGGAATTAGTTTTAAATCGATTATAATTGTGTAACTGGCGTATATATTCCAAATATATATATGACACGACTAATCGCGTCTGGCTGGTTCCGGGCGGGGTAGGAGCTGCTCCACTAGCTGGTCCATGGCCTGCACGGTGGCGATCTCCAAGCCATTCTCCAGCGTGTCCACGGCAATGCGAAGAGCTCGGAGGGCCTCGTGGCTCTCGGCAAAGTTTCTCTGCTGCTGGCTGAGCTTCTGGCGGCTTTTGTGCGATGATTCCAGTTGCTGGTGGCACTGTTCCACCATTTTGGTGTCAATGGCGGATGGACGCTGATCGCTGGATATCTTGGCACGCATGTAGGCCACATCCTTCAGTGCCTGGTTGCCTTTCTCCACGTCTGGCTGGCGCTTAGCGTCCAGGGCCACACGCATGGCAATGCACTTGGTTAAGTTGGCCAGGCGGGCATATTCCCGTTGGTATTCGCACTTGGCGTCCAACCAGAGCCGTGCCTGCTCTGCAACCTGACGCTTCACGTTCCGGGCATCCTCGTTGAAGCGCCGCAACGCCTCCAGGTGCAGGTACATCTGTATGTCGGACAAGCTTCCGTTGGTCATGGTCTGTACAGGTGGTGTCTCCATTTTAGATGGTACTTTTCGGTTCAACTTTTTCCGCGGTGTTTTTGATTTGTGGCTTTGCTTTCGATATATTCGACAGTTAGAGCTTCGATATAAAAGTCTTATCGATAATATTATCGGGAAGGTACTGGCCACTCTGTCCTGACAGTCTGGCCACTCTTCTCTTAGGGACTTGCCACCCATCATCCAAGCACGTGTTGCCGGCTGTTTCGCGCTGGAAAATAAATAAACGTCAGTTTCTTAGTTTTTACCCTTTATTTAGCTAAAACATAACTGACAATGGGGCGTAATAAGAAAGGAAATCCCTTTGCGGCCAGAAAAAGACAAAAACGCGAAAATGTAAGTATTTTGAAGCCCCCAAATGACACTTTCCAATTGTATATTGTATATTTTCTGATTTAGGGACCCGAGAGGCCTGATCGTCGTGCTCTGCCTTATGAGGAGATTAAGCGCGACAACGCCTTCTTCATCAAGTACTACAACCTGCAAAAAATCTGCGCCACCGAGGAGGAATGGGCCCAGTTCCTCGAGTCCATCCGAGACAATCTGCCAACCACTTTCCGCGTGACTGGCTTCAGGGAGGAGGCGAAAGCTCTGCTGGCCATCATAGAGACGACTTTGTTCACGGAGTATGTGCGTGCGGTGGCTGAGCTGCATCAGAAACAGCCGGAGGAGGTGGAGCGCCCACTATGCCTCCCCTGGTACCCGAATGGTCTGGCCTACCAGCTCCATCTCACCCGCAAGGATATCCGTCGCTCAGAGCCGCTCTATCGTCTGCACAACTTCCTGATAGTGGAGACCACAGCCGGTGGCATTAGTCGGCAGGAGGCCGTTTCTATGATTCCGCCCATTGTCCTGGACGTTAAGCCCACGGACAAGGTGCTGGACATGTGCGCGGCTCCGGGCTCCAAGACGGCCCAGTTGATCGAGGCACTGCACGCCGCTCCCGAGGAGCACAAGATTCCGCCCGGCTTCGTGCTGGCCAACGATGTGGACAACAATCGGTGCTATATGCTGGTGCACCAGGCCAAGCGCCTGAACTCTCCGTGCCTGCTGGTGACGAATCACGACAGCAGCGCCTTCCCCAACCTGCTGGTCACCAAGCCGGACAACTCCAAGGCCATCCTTAAATTCGACAAGATCCTGTGCGATGTGCCGTGCTCCGGCGATGGCACACTCCGCAAGAACCCGGATATCTGGCTAAAATGGAACCTGGCTCAGGCCTACAACCTGCACGGCATCCAGTACCGGATTGTGCGACGTGGCGCCGAGATGCTGGAAGTCGGTGGACGTCTCGTGTACTCCACCTGCTCCCTGAATCCCATCGAAAATGAGGCAGTGCTGCAACGCATCCTGAAGGATGCGGACGGAGCTCTGGAGCTGGTGGATGCCGGGCACTTGGTGCCGGGACTGAAATACAAGCCTGGCATGACGTACTGGAAGCTGGCCACCAAGGAAGTTGACCAAATCTTCGATAGCTTCGACGAGGTGCCGGAGAGCCTGCACACCATTATCCGGCCGGGCATGTTCCCGCTGCCCGCCGACGAAATGGCCAAGATCGGCCTGGAGAAGTGCATTCGTGTGCTGCCACATCTGCAAGACAGTGGCGGCTTCTTCGTGGCCGTTCTCGAGAAGAGACGCCAACTAAGTTTCGAGAAGAACGATGTGGTGGAGCTGGTGGAGCAGAACGAGAAGGCGAAGCAGCCGGTGGAGACGGAGCCGAAGCTGGACGAGAGGGGCAATCCGATCGAGGAGAAGTCCGTGCCATGGGGACCGCAGCGGAAACGAAGGCGCCTGCACGGCTACAAGGAGGATCCGTACGTGTTCTTTGGCGAGAACGATCCAGACTACGAGTCCATCAAGGAGTTCTACCAGCTGGACGGCTCCCTCAACCAGCGCTGCCTCCTGACGCGCTGCGTCACCGACAAGAAAAAGAACATCTACTACTGCTCCGATCCCATCCGGGATCTGGTGATCAACAACGAGCACAACATCAAGATCATCAACACGGGCGTGAAGACGTTCGTGCGCTGCGAGAACCGGCACACGATCCATCCCTACCGCCTGGCCCAGGAGGGTCTGCAGACCTCCAACGCCTTCATGGGCGACAGCAGGCGAATCCAGATCGAGCGCGACGACCTGGTCTTGCTCCTTAACTGCACCGATCCCACCAAGCCGCCCTCCACGCTGGAACTGAAAGCAGAGACCCAGCAGCGCTGCAAGGAGCTGGGTGAGTACTTTTCACATCCTTCATTATTTTCGAAATTAATGAATCCTTTGAATTGCAGGAGTGGGTAGCTGCATCTTGAAGTACGTGGACGAACGCTTCACCCTGTTTGTGGTGGGCTGGCGCGGCACCTCCAGCCTGCGTGCCTACGTCCACAAGGACGAGACCATCCACATCCTGCGCCTGCTGGGCGCCGATCTTAGCAAATTCGAGACCAACAAGTACGAGGAGGCGAGAGCAGCCGCTGCTGCCGCGGCGGAAGCTGCCAAGGAAGGTGACGAAGGCGAAGCCGGCCCAGAATCTGAATCGGAGTCCGCTGGGGATGGTGTGGCAGCCGAATCCACTGAGGTCACGCCCATGGAGAGTTAGTTTATAAAGTCAAACTTCCCAGCACACACCTAGTATTTAAGTTGATTTTTTATAGTACGAATCAAAATCCTATAAAAAATTTCCAAGCATAGACTATTATGCTAAAAAATTTATCTAAAGGACCTTTTATTTAACATTTAAATCAAGTTTGGTATAAAGTTTAAAACAATTTTTAAAAGAATTGTTAGAAAAATTAAAAAAAAAAAGTATTTTTCAGTGACGAATGCACTGAAGGGAATATCAATTTTGCGACGAAAGATTCCCATGTATCCTTCACATTATGGAACTATTTCTCAACGGGATACTTTAATTTTACATTTAAATAAGTAAACTAACATAAAATATGTTTTTTTTTTTAATAAAATATATTTACTAAAATATAAAAGTGCTTTATGCATTTTTCCTTAACGTTTTATAACTTTTAGCTTCGTTCCCGAGGATAAAAATAAAATAGCTTCATAATTATTCATCTAGAGAATCATTTATTTGTTTTATAGGTTTATATATTTTTATCAAAAAACAAAAATTATTTAATGAGCCTATTTTATTACTCATGAAATAATAATTATTTGTTAATAATTAAAAAGTTTTTTTATTAGAAACTCATAAAATAAAAATTGTCTTGCTATTTAATTCAAAAAAATATATAAAATAAAAGTACTTTCCACTCTTGTGGTAAATTACCAGTGACGAACGTGGTAATAAAATACGAAAAAGTGACGAATAGTTCCTATATGTTCCTCTTCCTATGTATAAAATCTATTTTTCATCAAGGGGGTATTAATTTAAATTAAAATCAAGCTTGGCACAAAGTTTGCAAAATTTGTAAAATGAAAATCTTGATTGCTGGTGACGAAAAATATGCTGCTTAGAATAAAAATATATCACATATTGGTAGTTTTTTTTTTTTTAATTAAAATCAGCTCGGCATACATTTGTGGCTTTTAACAGGTTAAATTACTAGTGACGAACGATAAATTAAAACACAACAACGTGAAAAAGACCTATGTATTTTTAAATATATTCCTTTATAATAAATTCCTTTGTGTAAAAATATTTTGGAACGAACTCCTAGTTACGACATTTATTAAAAAGGCTGTAGACGATGTACAAATATTACCGGTGACGAATGCGGTAATAAAACACGATGTGAACGTGAAGATAATTGCCTATTTATTCCTTTCCCTATGTATACAAATATTTATCATCAAAGTAGTTTATTTTAAACTGAAATCAAGCTTGATAGTTCACATTCGTAGTAATAAAAAAATGAAGTCTTGACTGGGTTAATTACTGGTGACGAACAAGGTGTTAAAACAGAAAAATGTGACGAATAATGCCTATGTATTTTTATTCCTTTGTGTACAAATATTTCTCAAAAAAGGTAATTTAACTTAAAACTGAAATCAAGCTTAGCACGAACTCGTACCTCCAATATTTATTAAAAAGCTCTAAATCGGTGACGAGCGCGCTGTTGAAAAACGAAAATGTGGCGATAAATGCCTTTGTATTCATATTCCTATGTATACATATATATTATATTTATCAAAGTAGTTTTATTTAAAACTGACTGGGTAAAGTTATTGGTGACGAATAAGGTATTAAAACACAAAAGTCTGACGAATAATGCCTTTGTGTTCCTATTCCGATGTACATATACAAATATTTATCACCAAAGCTTGGCACGAACTCGCTAAAGCACATTATAAGCAAGAATTTACAAAAATCGTGACAAAATATATGGAATTAATTAAAAAAACTTAAAGATTAGATTTCCTGAAAACAACCTCGATATCCGCCCAAGAAAAGCCAGTTATTTTGTTATAAAATGTTACATTTATGTTTGTTTTTTTATTTTTCCCAGTATAAATATATCGTATGTAAAGTATATAAAAAAAAGTTTATTAAAAAATTACACATACTCTTTATATAGATGGAGTTCTTCCTTATTTTTTTTTTAATCGCCTTCTTAGTCTGTTTTTTTTGTTTTTATGTTTTATACGCATTTTACGTGGTTCATGTCTTTTAAAAAGTATTTCTCAAATATTTTTGCTGTTTTTTCTGCCTTTTAAATGCATTCCATGTTCCGAGTGAGTTGTTGTTCTTGTTGTCGTATTGCTTTTGTTGTACAGAAATATATTTATATATAATATATATACGGGGATAGACGAATGTTTATTTTATGTTAATTACGCTTTTAGGAATGAGACTTACTCGCCGCAGCGGCAGCAGCAGCTTTGTTAATAATACAGAATAAAATAAAATAAAATAAAATATATAAAAAAAAAAAAGAATTTTCTTTTTTAAAACAAACGAAATACGATTAAAATATAAAAATACTTTTGCAAGCGACGAGGTGCCGAGCAACAGCAGCAATCACAAAATCACGACTTCGTCACTAGTGTGCGCCAGCTGGCTGGGTTATACTCCTCGTTCCGACTTCCGACTTTTGACTTCAGAATGGTGGTTCATGCATTTTAGCAGTTTTTGAGGGTTAAAAATCAAGGAATATATATATTTTATACGTATAAAGAGCGTGTGGTAAGAGAGTGTGAGAGATGCGGCGAGACGAGAAATATAAACGATGACGACGACGGGAAGGATCGGATCGGATCTGGATATGGATCGGATCTAAGCCTGCTTCTCGGCCTCGATGACCTCCTTGGTGGGCAGCACGTTCTTCTCGTTTGTCTCGGTGTGCTTTAGCTTTTTCGCATCAAAGTTCTCGATGCCGGCGATGAACTCATTCTTCTCCTTCTCCTGCTCGATGGCTAGAAAGAAAAGAACAGTATTGTAGATTGCGTGCACTAGTTGCACTACCAATTGGCCAGTGACATTGGCCATTTAGGGTAGCTTGTTAACCCGGCCAGACTGAGCCAGACCGGGCTAGACCAGATGGCTTTTATGGCCAGAAACGCACCTTCCTTATCGGGCAACGGGTTCTTCTCGTTGGTCTCCGTGTGCTTCAAGTTGTTCTGATCGAACGCCGTGATTCCCTCAAAGATCGACTTTTGGGTCTTCTCGGCAGCCACATCTATTTATTAGAAAGGGATTGGGTTACATAGTTAGCTGAGATTCTGATAGGGCAACCTCTCACCTTCAGCGGTGGGCAGAATGATCTTCTCCTGGGTGCTGGCATTCTTCAGTTTCTCCGTATTGAAGCCCTCCAACTGGCTCTTCAGGTTCTCGGCCACCTTGGGAAGGTCCTTAAGGGCTGGTGCAGCTGGGGCGGCCATCTGAAATAATTAAGAGGGGGGGATGTGGTTAATTTCTTAGAAAAATACGCTCACTTTTGTGTTTATTTATAGAAGAGTATAGCTTTTATGAAGAAATATAAACAAATGGGGCGATGGCCCCCATTTACTCTGAAGCTTCTTAAAAAAAGAGCTATATTTTTTTTATAATAAAGTGAATATTGTTGATGGATAAAATTTCAAAACAAAAGGAAGAGTGGTTTTTGGAGTTATGAAGGGAATTCCACTTAATAAATTTTGAATTTTTATCCAACATTCCTAAAATATTATTACTTTCTTCCTTCCCACTAACCTATAATATTTATATATTTTGTAATAAACTTTGTAACTGCCTTTAAAAATCAATGGCATGTTAATAAAGATAAAACCATAAATAAACACGATACATTTATTGATAAACACACCACTTTGGCAAACAAAATAAATTGCAAAAATGCCACAAACAGCGGTTTCTTTATTTATTTTCCCCAGAAATAGCTAAGACCCGCAATCTTTGGGTGATTATTTTTTGACTTATTGGTGGAAAGATAGCAGCAACAGGCCATCCTTTTGGGGGGCCCAACTATAAAGGCAGAGCCACTACATGAGATTGGATATTGGATAAAGATGACTAATCAGCTATAGCGGAAACTGAACATCATTGATAGCCGATCTGATAGCCGATTTCATATGACGACGTGTTTTAATAAATTATTCATTTTCTTTGTGAGTTTCTCATTCGATTAGTCGAACTGACTAAAAAAAAAGTTAATCATACGAATCATACGGCCGATAAGGATGACTCAACACACACAAATAAATGCGCAGCAAGGACAACAATGATGATGAGGCTTAAGGGGGGGCTACTACTAAAAAAAAATAATAAAAAATATTTATAAAATATTATTTTTTTAATTATATATAATATTCTTTAAAAACTTTCGCAAGAAAATATAGTTTTGATTTTCTTAACATTTTAATTGACATCCCCCCTATTTAATGATTAAGCTTAATCGGAATGCGGGGGAGAGAGAGCGAGATACCGCAGAAGAGAATGCAGTAGCAAAGAAAGAGTTCAGCGAACCTTCCAGCGGGAAGAGATTAAGTCTCAAATTCTTCCAAGTGACTGTTTCTGTTTTTTTTTTTGTTTTTTTTATTTTTATAAAAGCCATTATTGGTCGTCTTTGTTTTAACGCTCGTACCCCCTTATCAGCGTTAAACGGGTGTTCTTGAGGTTCAACTGCATTTTATCACGTTTATTTTTAGTTGCAAAATTCGAGTTGCGTGCCCCATCATTCCACGACACGATCGTATTCCATTCTGGAATTGCCATTGGAATACAAAGAATTGGCATTCTATTGGAAATTGCATTGCCAGTCAAGTGCGCCATATGACTGTGTGTATCGTATCATCGATATTGCATCCGTTACAAGGGCAGCGACCGAACCAAAACGTACCCAGTCGCAAATCTATATTTATTTGCACATTTATGGCCATAAATGGTCGTAAAGCCGAGCCTCAAGTTGATTGACTAACGGCGGCCTAGCTGGCAGGCAACTCCTTCCAATCTCTAGCTGGTTCATGCGTCTCATTTATCGTGAACACAGCGGGGAAACCAAGTGTAATTACATATTTATGGGCAATACGTGATTTTATTGTATATAGCTTTTATGTATATAAGTATGAATACATAATTAGTAAGGGTTGAGAAAGGGTTTTAGGTATTTCTTTGTTTTTCGTGTAATCGCGATCTTTACATTGTATGTACCATTAAGCTTAGCTCTCTTAGGCTCTCTCTCCCGCTCTCTTTCTTTCTCTTTCAATTTACATTCGATTAATTGCCAATGTAAGCTGGGTGTCAGCAGCTCCTTCCAGCGAACAAAGGAGAGGCCAAAAACAAGCATATATGTAATAATGTACATATGTGCAATGCAACAACTCTGCATACATACAAAATGAGCTGATTTTGGATGGGTTGGTGGAAGGGGGGTGTTTGCCATGAATCAACTTCCAACTTCGAAATATGGTCACCCCGCTTTTAAAGCCACCGATGAATCATACGGAGCTGCTATATTGCTATATTGTAGTTGTTGTTTTTGTTATTTTGTTGCTTTGTTGCTTTTTACCCTGCCCACACAGCTGTGCTGCTTCTTGCTCCTGACTTGTGTAAGCTTTCCACAGCTCAACGCTCTTTTCTTCTTTCCTCTTTCTTTTTCCTGTTTTTGTTAATTTTTTTTTTTTTATATCTACATTTTGTTTTTTTCGGGTTTATGACTTGGCTGTTAAAGGGGGAGGGCGCCAAGGGGGTCGTCGGTGAGGCGTTGCCGACGGCGCCTAGCAGCCGTTAGCCAAAAAAAAAAAATCCAAAAAATTCAAGACTTCAAGACAAAAAAAAAAGTAGAATTTCGTTTTTTTTAGACATAATTTTTTTTTTTTTAAGGCCAAGAGAAATGAGTCAAAGCCGCTGATGCGTGGCACCAGACTGGAAGAAGAATGAAGTTTCAAAAGGAGAGAGCGAAAGCGGCAAAGGAGTAGGGGGAGTAGGGGGCGGCGGCGGCAGGAGAAATGAGAAATGACAGACACGTCCGCTTTACACCCTCAACTCCTACACATGCAGCTGTGTCAGGGGAGTGCCGAGGATATTTTCAAGGGGATTTCAATTTCTATTTCAACCTTAAGCTTATTATTTAAAAATTTAACAAAATATCAGTTAACCCTTAGTCATCCGGCTCGTTTAACCCCCAAAAATGATCCCCTTTTCTCGCAGCGCCAGTGTCTGCGTCAGTGATGGGGGTGGGCAGAAGAAGACGCAAAAAGGAGAGAGAGGGCGGCCAGAGAGCGGCTGAGACTCGCAATGAATTTTAAGTATGCAGGCAGCCAGGCACATTGTATGCAGGCGGCAGTTACACATATTTTATTTCAAAATTGGATATATTCGATACTGGATACTGGGATATATTTTTTTTTTTTGTGACAATGAAGCAATGGTGATGATGCCGCCGCCACGCCCAGATAAATTTTTGCAGCTCACACACAGAGGCACACATGGACATGCAAGTGCATGACTTGCGCGCCGTTCGTGGGGAGGATATACAGTACGTGTGCCCCGCCCAAACACACACACAAACAAAATGCCGGCCGGCACTCACACACACGCACGTACGCCAAAAATAAATTGGGGGGGATAGGTAACGAGCAGCCGCAGCGGCTCTGAAGTTCAAGCCCCACACACACACACATACACCAGACTCCAGCGCAAAAAAAAAAAAAAAAAGTCAACAAAAGCAGACGGCGACAAAAGCGCTTTAACAGCTGCGCTTGTGCCACAGAAAATTACAAAGAAGTGACGATGATGATGGATAGAAATGAAATGGACAATCAAGAAGAAGAAAAAAAAAAGTAACGGACTAGCACAATAAATATTTATAACAAATCCGCCACTGCCGTTTTTTTGCAATCAATGAAGAAGCGCAGTCAACAAAAAAAAACCAGTTAACTGGTATCTTCTTCCTCTTCTTTAACTTCTTTTGGCTTGCAGACTTTTTCGCCCCCCCTCCTCCTCCTCCACCGACCAACAGTTTTTTCGAAGAAAAGAAATTGCCGGTTTGCAGATTGAAAAAGAAAAATCAAGCTATAAGCTAGGCTCACCTTAAATTTGGTTTTTTTGGCGTTGGTTTTGGAGTTTAAAAAAACAGGAAGCTGGATCTGGGTGGGTTTATATATATATATATACTATCGTATATATATATTGGTATACACTAGGATTTTGATTTGACACTTTCTGAAAAAAATACCCGGATTGATTCCTGGCGAAGCGCACTAAGTCTTGGCTCGGCGTTACTTTCAGTTTGAATTGCTGCGAAAAGTTGAGCGGAGAGCGAAAACTCCTCTTATATACCCCCAGTGCGTAGTGCTGCCGGACTGGCTTTATTCCGGCTAGATCTGCTAGCGGGAATTTTAGCTTGTACTTTAATTACTAAATTAAGTTGAAAGCTATTGCGTTTTATAAACAAATTTTTAATATAAATTTTTTAAAACTTGTAGTTTTAAATACTATCTATATTCTAGTTATAAAATCGGGTTTCATATTGCTTTCAGTTAGCTTTTAGTTCCTAATTAATAAGCTTTTAAAATATTAAAAAAAAACCATTTGTAAAGAATTTTATATTATGTAGTTGTGAATAGATTTTAACGTAAATTATATAAATTTATTAAAAAAAATAAACAAAGATAGTGTTTTTATGACAATTATGGTGCGAAATTGACATTTTTATATGCCAGTTGTTACAAAGTAATAAAATAAAGTAATAAATTTTTTTAAATCTTAAAAATTAATAGCTAAAAATCAATAAATGTTAAACTTGTTTACATAATGAATATATTTTTAGCTTTTTTATTACCTAAATCTAGCTTTATTTAACATCAGAGTTGGCAGCTCCTGAGCCAAAAGAGAGTAACTGGAGACGAAGCGCCCGAATTTCTGCGAGCTGGCAACTCTAGCCGACCCGTTACGAACGTGAAATTTGAAACCTTGTTTTAAAGGAAAGTATACTGTAAGGGTTTTTTTTTCAAATGAAAAACACAATAAGCTGCCATACGTGGCGGCAGTCACAATTTTGCTTAATTGTACCTCGTTTAGGAGAGAACAGCAGCTGCGTGAGTGGCTTTTAGTGGAATTAAAGTAATAATAACAAAACAAATGGTGCCTGATACGACCATAACTTTTCCGGTTACTTGATCGGAAATTGAAAAACTCATTGAGGGATTCCCAGTAAAAGCATTTAAAGAAAAAAAAATACTAGTTATAGGTATCAATTTTTCTCTTTTCTTTAAAATGACGTCATCCTAGTCCCATGAATTTGAGAAATTTGATTAATCTACCAAATTTATCAGCAAATGACGTGTACTAACTATTATGACAAATTCCTTTTAATATAACCGCAATCTTAAAAATAAATTTTTAAATTGTAAAACATTGTACTATTTGAATTTTATGTTTTTCCTCATGATATCAGCAATTAATGAGTAATGCAATAAAAAATAGTATAATTTACATTCTCTTTTTAGATGTTTTTTGAAAAATAAATTGTAATTAAATTAAAAATTGTCTTTATTTTCAAGGCATTTGTTGGAAAACACTTTTTTTTTATGTTTTCGAATAGAAACCAATCTATGTTTATAGGTATAACCCTTTTAGGAAACCCACTAAATGATAAATAAAGTAATATACGAGTAACTTTTAATTGCAACAGTTTTATTGTCGTATTATTTTTAAAATTATTTAAAAAAAAATTAAATTTAAAGCCAGGTTTTGTGCCAAAAGCCACACAAAATATTAACTAATCTTTTGTTCTTCAGTTTCTTTTTTAGATTTATTTTATTATTATAGAGGTCTCTGCTAACAAACTATAATTACATCTTATTTTTAGTTACAAGAAAAGCTATAGCTATTTGTCCATCATGCTGGCTGTTACAAAAAAAAAATATATATCTTATTTTAGGTGTACTTTCATAAGGCTTCGATCTAGGTCTTAAACACTTTCGTATATACAATCTCTTGTCGTTAAATATATAGCTTATTTTATGGGAAAGCTACTCAGGTGCTACGCATAGTTGGCTGACCGGCACTCGTTCCACACCCGGATCATTTCGTCGGGATCGCCGAACTCGTGGGAGGCTATCACGCTGCTGTAGCTATCCGGGCCTTTGTACGTCGGTCGATGAAAGTGAAAGTCATCGCAGTGCTGAAGAGGAATCCTCGCCTTGAGCGCCACAATGCCCAGGTAGACGTCGTCGAAGCGAAACAATGGTATCCGCTTGCTGGTGGTGTACATCTGAAGCAGAGCTTGGCGGGAGAGGATGAAGGAGCCGGCGGTGACATACGGCGGCCAACGATCGAACGGATACTCCTCCAGGGAGACGTACCACTTGCTGAACTTGTGGCGCAGCGGAGAGGTCTGGAAAACGTATCCGGCAAACAATACATCCGGTTGGTGGGTTTGTCTGCCTCTGCCCAGGAACCGTAGCACGTTCTTCATCGACACATAGTAGTCGTCATCCACGAAGAGGTAGAAGTCGCTCCGGTTGAAGTGCTCGCTGGCCCACCGCATTCCCAACATGGTTTTCAGGGTATTGTTGAAGTAGGCATCCACAAAATCACCCTGGAGAATGTCGCCGTGCTCGCGCGCCTCCCAGGCCACGTCTTTTTGCCCCTCCTCCGCCGTGCCCAGCAGGAAAACCCGTCGCAGCTGGACATCCGAGAAGCGGGCCTCGTAGCCCCAAGTGCGTCGGATAGCATCCCGGCGCCGGACATTGGCCACGGCGCTCTTGACGAGAATCGTTAGCCGGGGCGGATCCGCCGCGGCCTCGCCCGTAAATGTGGGCATTCGCAAAAAGGCGTATCCGCCGATTCCAGAGGTAGCACGGCCGTCATCTTTCACCGGATAGTGGAAGTGCTGTTCAAAGTCCAGCTCGTGGAGGTGGGTGAGTAGGCCGCAGTAGTCCACCAGCAGGATGAGGGGCAGCGCCAGGAGGCATTTCAACAGCAGTTTGCAGAGTTTACCCTGCATTCCGGCCACAACAAAAACAAAAACAACACAAGTGTGCCCGATTCGGCCGCAGCTTGAAATCCCAAGGTCTGGCAACCCTCTTCGAACTGAATGTCAAATCCAAGAAGAAGAAGAAATTGTTTACAAAATAGTGACTTTAAGCGGGCAGTTGATAATTGTGAAATTAAGATGTCCGAGGAAGTAGCCAGCGCTCCAGTGGCCCCAACTGGATCCACGCTAACCACGGCCCAGAAGGCTCGCATCGAACGGAATCAGGCCAAGGCCCTGAAGCTGCGGGAGGCCAAGTTGGTGGCGCATCCTTACAAGGATTTGGCCAGGTGAGGGTTATTTGAAGGGCAATCCTCCAGAATTGGTTACTGAAGTGTTTGATTCCATTGCAGCAACAAAGATGGCAGCCATCCCGAGGCGGTTCTAAGCCAGAGCTCCTCCGTAATCAAGGTGCAGGGCACCAAGTACATAGACAGCGGTGGCGGCTTTCTGCTGGAACAGCCTGTGCTTCCGGGAGCCGGGGCAGCTGGAGCGGCAGCAGCATCCGGAGATGGTATACCTGTTATTGAGGACGACGCTATCGCCATCCCAGTTCACTATGAGGAGTGCCTGGAGTGCGGCGACCAGTTCGCAGATTCCTATTTGTTCAGTAACTTTGATCATTCCGTGTGCGACAAGTGTCGGGATAACGAGGAGAAGCACTCGCTCATCACCAGGACCGAGGCCAAGGCAGAGTACCTTCTGAAGGACTGTGACTTTGATAAGCGACAGCCCCCGCTGCGATACATCAGCCGGAAGAATCCACACAACGTGCGCTGGGGCGAGATGAAGCTATACCTGCATCTGCAGGTCCTCAAGCGGGCCATGGAGGTGTGGGGCAGCGAGGATGAGCTGGTGCGCCAGCACGAGGCCAGGGAGGACAAACGTGAGGTGGGCAAGGCCCGCAAGTACAACAAGCAGATGAAGCAGCTCCGCATGGAGGTCCGCAGCAGTATTTATACGAAGAAGACCCACGAAATCCACCAGCACGAGTTCGGTCCGGATACTTACAATGAGGAGGAGGACACCTACACGCACACCTGCCTCTCTTGTCCCTATAGCGAGACCTACGAAAAGATGTAGACATCACCATGGATCACCTTTTTTTTTTTGGAAATACTGTTTTCTTCAAGTTTCAGAAAATCCAGTTTATTTCTTAAAATTTTTAGTTTTTGAATGAATTTTTGCATGAAGGCTATCATTTATTATTAAATATATCTTTCTTCATGTTAGTTTTAAGCAAAAAATTAATAATTAAGAAGAAAATTGCATGGATATTAATAATTTTATAAAGAAGTTATAGACTTCAGATTAAGAATCCTTTTTTTTGTCGCTTATAGGAGTTGAATGAAAAACTATAATTTAAAAGCTTAGAATAGTTAATAAAGCTTATGTTTCTTTGAGGAAATTTTTATGTAGGTGACGAAGGTTACGCTGTAGTTCGCACGCACTTACTGAGAATCTGATTGAATTATACATTAATCGAAAGGTTTTAATTAGAACATTTTCATAGAACTATAAATATATTTAATATTTATTATTTATTTTATATAATATTTAAAACCACTGTGGATGGCTTCCTGCTTAGGTGACGATGGTCACACCGTAGAAAGGACGGAGATGTGAATTATACACCAATCTAACCTAACCTAATCTAATCTAATAGGTGTATAACCTAAAACCAATTTTAAATAGAACTATAAAGAGTATCTATTATTTTAATAATTATTATTATTATTTATTATTTTAATTTGAATCAGTGTGGACGACATTCTCACGAGTGCAGGTGACGAAGCCCATGCTGAAGTTAGCACTAGGAAGGTCCTATAATATAGCCAAATATAGTCAAAATATGAATAAATTATAATATTTGAATAAAAATGTAATATTTTTTATTAGATATTTTTTATCTAAACATTTGCAAAAAGTTTTAAAATAAAAGGTTCGACTATCTACAACTAAATTATTCTTTTAAAAGTTTCAAGACAAGGTTTCTGCTTTTATTAATTAAAAAATGGACTCAAATCCTGTCTATTTTTATTAGTTTTACCTTTTTTTTTTTAATTTAAATAAACAAGTTTTAGTATTTTATGGTATTTTTGCGGCTGAAACACCACAGTCTGGCAACTCAAAAGCTACTTCTGCAGGCAGCTGTGGCGGATACGGCAGGGCTGCCATTTTAGCGGTTATAGTGCTAGATCTGGCGAGAAAAGGATAAAGCTATTAGATTAAAAATAGAAAATAACATCTAGGACACTTGTCGGTTTGAAATGTTTTAATGGTTTTAATAAATAAAAGACCACAAAAAGAGTAAAATAATAGAGATGTTGAAATATTTAAGTAAAAAATATGAGTTTAAAATTGTGGCGCGAAAACACAAATTTAAAAAAAATTGGGAAACTAGAACAAGAACATCAGAGCTGTGGGCAGAGATTTGAAGCTGGCAGTTAGTATATTTAAAACTATCACCATTTGCTTCATAAAATTCATTGAAAATTGCGTCAAACTATTTCTAGAACATAGATTTTTACGTTGGCCGAGATATTCCTGTCAATGAAGTTCTGGCAGCACTGATTCAGGGTACTGGCAACTCTGGTGCACCAAATGAATAAACAAATAATATCAAACAATTAAATAAACAAATTATCCACTCCACAACCGCACTGCAGCAGATAAGAGAAGCTGGCTGATCCCCATCGATATCCAGAGGCTAGCCTCGCAGCCAGCAGCATGGAGGAGCCGTCCGACGATGAGAACGCCGAGCCCACGCCCAAGAAGATCAAGCGAGAATGGGTGAAGAGCTACTCGAACAAGGCCATGGAGATGATGAAGAAGATGGGCTACGAGAACGACAAGGGTCTGGGCAAGACCAACCAGGGTCGTCTCGAGCCCATCATCGCTGTGCAGCAGGATGGCCGTCGGGGATTCGGTTTGAAACTGGACTCCATCCAGTCAGCGGCTGGCCAATGGGATCCCAGTATGGAGGAACTGGAGATACCAGAACCAGTACTGTGGCTGACAAATTTGGGAGCCGGTGCGGCCAGCTACTCGCAGGATCAACTGATGAGCCACATTGTGACGGGACCGCGTCAGAGAACCCTAGACGGAGAAACTCGCTACTGCGATCCGACCATTCTGCACCACATCCTCAATGCCAAGACGGTGTTTGACGATCTCAACGACAACGAAAAGCGCAGGGCCCGCTCCCGCTGCAATCCGTTCGAGATCATCCGTAGCTCCATCTTCCTGAATCGGGCCGCCGTCAAGATGGCCAATATAGACTCCATGTGCGACTTTATGTTTACCAATCCCCGTGACATTGACGGCCACTCGCAGGTGGCCAATGATGAGCTGCTCTACTTTACGGACATGTGTGCAGGTGAGTAAAGGGGAAGTCCCTTTGACAGATAAGACCATAATTTATGTAACAAAGACACCACACCCCATCGACTTTCATCAATGTGGTTGTCCAGACGAATGCCTTGTTCTTATCAACGTAACCCGAGTGGTGTAAACGTAACATGATTCGGTTTCTCTTGTATTTTATAGGGCCTGGCGGCTTCTCGGAATACGTGTTGCATCGAAAATCATGGCAGGCCAAGGGCTTTGGTTTCACGTTGCGCGGTGCCAACGACTTTAAGCTGGACAAGTTCTTTGCGGCGTCGCCCGAGCCCTTCGATGCCTTCTACGGCGTCAAGGAGGATGGCAATATCTTCGATGAGGCCAACCAGGATTCGTTGAACGATTACATCCGTAGGCATACGCCGCAGGGTGTGCACTTTGCCATGGCCGATGGTGGCTTTTCGGTGGAGGGGCAGGAGAACATCCAGGAGATCCTCTCCAAGCAACTGTACCTCTGCCAGTTTCTCACCGCCCTGAAGATCCTGCGGGAGAACGGCAACTTTGTGTGCAAGGTGTTCGATCTGTTCACGCCGTTCAGCGTGGGACTGGTGTATCTGATGTACAAGTGCTTCCATCAGATATCGATCATCAAGCCAAACAGCAGTCGGCCGGCCAACTCGGAGCGGTATCTGGTGTGCAAGTACAAGCGTCCGGAGGCGGATATTGTCGGCATAGTTGGTTACCTCAACGCCATAAATGTCATCATCAACGAGGAGTATCCGCAGGACAGCGAACTCGACATCCTGGAGGTGTTCAACGCCACCGAACTGGCGGAGGACGAGGACTTTGTGCGCTACATCATCGATTCGAACAACTCGATTGGCAAGAAACAGATCGTCGGCCTGAAAAAGATAGCCGCCTTCGCCCAGAATCCCGAGCTGAAGGAGACCCGTCAGTCGGAGGTGCGTCAGGAGTGCCTGAAGCGCTGGGGCCTGCCCGACAAGCTGCGCCAGGCGCCCGAGATCAAGCCCACGGACCGATTGCTGGAGGAGCTGCTGGCCGACTGGGGCAAGGATCGCAACTGGCTGAATCAGCCGCCCGCAGAGATGACCAGCCGGGCCAACCTGCAAACGGCCATACAGAACGTGGCCGACTGGTACTTTGTGCCCGTGGGCCGCGAGGAGACCAACATCAATGCCTGCACCATGTTCCTGTGCAAGTCGCGCGGCAGCCTGATGCGCTACACGGAGCACAAGAAGTGGGAACTGGTCGAGGCGGCCTTCGAGGTGCAGCCCCGCTCCATATTCTTTGGCCAGATCGTGTACGAGTTCTATGGCGAGGGCAGGACCATCCAGCGGGTGGCGGCCCTACACATCATCGATGGCATCTGCCTGGGCGGCATTGATATTCGGCGCAAGCCGTTCCGCGAACGGGTCAGCATGTGCGACAAGTTCGCCCGGAGCCTGAACAAGCCGTATCGCAAGGATCGCACCTGCGGACCGTTGCGCAGCAAGCCCTTCTTCCGGCTGCAGGATATGGGCAACTTCTTTGCCGAGATGCGGCTCTACGTCCTCAAGGATAATTCACAGCGCTTCGGGTATGCCCTGGAGGACAACAAGTTCTTTGTGCCCGGCGGCATATTGATGTTCTGCGAACTAACCCCCCACTATGTGACCGCCAAATCGAAGTCCCGCGGCCAGCTGTACTACTTCAATACGGCCAACCGGGAGGCGTATTTCACGGATCAAGTACAGCCCAATAAGGCGGCCGAGATCTTCGCCTCGTTCCGTAACAATTATTTGCGCCGCCTGCTCTGGAAGTGGACGAACCTGCGCCAGGTGGAGGAGCACGCCACCGACGAGAATCCAAAGATCCTGTTCCGCAGCGACTTTATGCGTTTTATTGCGGAAAAGCTTGGCCATTGATAGGCAAAACACAATCGTAGGCTTAGGTTCAAATGCACATACTAGTAGTACTGTGTTTGATTTTTTTTTTTTCCTCCCGAATGGTAGAGCCCGCCCCCCCTTGCATTGTAAATCCCCCCCAGAGTATACATACATCCTCGCACAACCCTTGACAATGAGGCCCCAAACCTTACATATATATATATGCACATTTTTCCTGAATTTCCGGATTTTTCCAGGAATTTTCACTGCAGATCCTGCCCATTACTTAGCCAACATAAGTATCCGACGAAATGTCTGCAGGAACTGGGATTCATTTTAGAACTATAATAATGCCTTCATTTATTATTTCTATTTTGTTTCTGACAATTATTAAGAATTAATCATTTGAGTGTGTAAACTGTTCTAATTCTAAAGATCTTAAGCAACAAAAAAAAATCAACAAAAACTGTAGAAATTGTGTTTTATTTTTTGGTTTTCCATCGTGTCGCCAAGTGGCACATTTTCCGACGAAACTCTGCCTTTTCCAAACAAACAGTTCGAAGGGAAAGGGATCGGATCGTTATCGATCGATCGTATTACCCCCTCGATCGTATTACCCCCTCGTTGTATAAACACCATTACTCATCCCCGGCTGGGACGGATGGGAGCTGGCCCGCGGTGGGTAATCTAATCTCTGGCGGCAGTTTCGCGATGGATCCAAGCCAAGTGTTTTGATAATCTCGATTCGGAATTGGAAACAAAAACATAAATATAAGATTATTGCTAAAAAAAAGCAATTCCCTCGAAAGAGTTCATTTTTGTTTAGTTTGAAGTTTTTTTTTAAAGAGAATTTTATATAGAAATACTAATACTGGTGTTAGAAATACTAATCTTATAGTGAAAAAAATTAAAGAAGATTAAAATTAGATCCAAAGATCAAAACAGCTTGACTTAAGCCTGGTTTCGATTAAATATTATAGTTATAATAGTTATAGTTTTAATTACAGGTAGGTAAAATATTTTTTAATCTCTCTAGTCTCTAGTATTAATAAATTAATAAATATACCAAATCTTGAATAAACTCCTACTATATACATATATACTATATATATATCTCATTCAGCCACTCTCATGGCTTGACTTTCTTATCTTTCGGAGCTGAGAGAAGCCTACACTCGGAGAAAATAAAAATAATATTAATTTTAGGCCTAAATAGATTGAATTTTATGAAAGAATTTTTTATAGAAACCCAGATAGAATTTAAAAAAAATCACAAATTTTAAAAAAATTGTAGTTATAGTCAGGGCCGTAGCTAGAGCCTCGGGGGCCCTGGGGCAACAAGTAAATTTGGGGCCCCCTATACGGAAGTCTTTTGCCCCGGCGGGGCCCTTTCCCTTCGGGGGCCCTGGGGCACCGCCCCACCTGCCCCATGCTAGCTACGGCCCTGGTTATAGTAATACAATATATTCTATTTAATACTTTTATTATTTTTTAGTACTTAATGCCAATGAATTGGAAATATTATTTTCATTCATATCATATTTCATATTATTTTTATTCATTAGTTATCGGCGTTAAAATATCTCCATCCTTGAAAATCAAAAAATATATCTTTTCCATGGTCTATTTAAAACTATATAAGTATTTTTATTCAGTGTAGGCTTTTCTTGTTTCTTTTTAAAGTTCGAACTAGAGAGTCTTGCTTCATAGATCCCTTAACGCTCATGTATTCCCTCACTACTCAGTTTAATGTTTTCTAGGAGAGCTTTAAGAAATGGTATCAAATTTCAAAAAATAAATTATTAAAAAATAATACAATTAAATACAAAATTCAAAAAATAATTTTCACAATTGTTAAGAAAAAATAGCCAAACATTCAAGAAGGTAATATTAGTCAAATGTTTTAATTTCATTACTAAATCTAAATGATATTTATTGTGGAATATACATATATAAGATATGTCATAAAACCTTTGAGGGAACTTATAAGAAAAGTTAAGTTATGCTGTAAGGTATTTTATTGTATTTTTAGGCAAGTAATTAACTAATTTAATAATTTGCGGAAATCTTTAATGCCGGCGAGCCCTGGCAGGAGGCAGCCTTCTCCATCGGGAGTTGTCAGCGGCAGGAAGTTGCATTCGCAGGTCCTTGCAGCTTAATTAATCACCCGATAAATGGCCGGAGACTACGGACTAAGGTCTAAGGACTCTGGACTACGGATTGGGTCCAGAGAGGGGCAAGGGAAGCAGGAGCTGTTTACAGTTGAACAAAAAAGCAAATAGTTTCCCCTTCTTTGGGGCTTCTGGGGAGTACTTTTGCAATTCACGCCGCACAAAACAGTTACAAATCGTTGGAGGCGCCACCAAATTGTGGGAGTGGCACTGGGCCAGGGGCGTCGTTGGGAGTGGCCCTGTGGGCGGGGGCGTGGTGGAAGGCAAATGCCACTGACATGCGCCAGTAATTAACGTCCCATTTTGGGTTAGATTATCCATGAATAATTGGAAATTGCGATAGTCGACGAGGGGTTGCCATTTTTAAAGAAAATTCTAACATCTTTTCTAATTTTTACAAATAGGTTATACCCAGATCTTGTAATTAATTTTTAGAAATAGTTTTAGAAAAGAAAAAAGCCATTGTTTGCTAATTAGGATTATAGTTATGGTTTTGAAAGTTCATTAGACATTTTTTAAATTTCAAAAAATGTTTGAATATATTTGAAACTGAATAAAACTCTTTAGTCTTCAAATAAAATGAACTAAACTAAACTGAATCTGAACTGTTGACTCTCTAAATAATCTTTAAAAACTCTGAAATATTCTAATATAAACTGAAAACTTAAAAGTATCCTACAAATATTGGTATTTAAAAAAATTTTTGTATTTTAAAATGTTTTTGGAAATATTGAAGATACATAAATATTTCTATGAACCGTAAAAAATAATCTTAAAATGCAAAACTTGTCCTCTTTCCTTTTAAGTCCTTTCAACAGTTATTTTTTTTTTGAAAAACAATTTCAAAAAATTTCAAAATTGGTAAGATTTAAAAAAAGAATTAGGGATTTGAAATTTACACTTTGTACTGTAAAGTTTTTACCAAAAAAACAAACAAAAAAATTGTATTTAAAGTATAAAAACTGAGAGTATACATTATATATTTCAATATTAAAAAGATAGTTTTTCAAAAAATATTTTTCTAAATACATTCGACCCCAAAATGCAATCTGAATGGGATCGGATGGATTGCGCAACTGCACTAGATTGATGATGGTCACATCCTTAAGGCCTCATGTCCTTCACCCTCATACCCATTACCAATCCCACATCCATTCTCATACCATTCCGAATCCGATTCCCATTCTCTTTTTGTCCATTTCCAATCCTGATTCCATCATCATCGTCCACCCGGCCGGCCCCCCTGAGGAGTGAGTGTTTTGGAGACTGAAAACTTTGCTAATTGCTTTTTGGCCACGTCTAGAGCAAGGGCCATAGATATATAGCCTTGGCTATAGTTATTCCAACTGGCACTGGCACTGGCAATCCTGTTGACGACCAGACTCCAGTTACAGGATCCGAAAAATTGTAGTTATCCATTTGCAGTTCAGTTCAGTGGGCATAGACAGTGGTTACTAAATTAGTTAAATATTAGTTTTAATATAGTTTATAATATTCTTATATTAATCTTTAAATAATATTCCATTATTATCCATCAAACTCTCTACTGATAATCTATAATGTTCTTCATTAACCCCTTGAGATCTACAATAATGTATAATAATCTATAATAATTCATAATAATTTATAATAATCTCTATTCTATTCTGTTTCTATTCTATTATAATCTCTAGTATTTTATATTTAAATATATTATAATTTATTAACATTTATACTAACCTAAATAGTAGGAATACATCAAAAATAAATTCTTAAAAACTGTAAAAACCCAAAAATGAAATACAAAGTTTTCCATCAAACAAGGCCCTTTCATGAAGATAGTCGTTCTTAAAAATCCCTTAAAAATATAAAATAAATTATAACCTAGCAAGTATTTAATTTTTTCATAATTTCTAATATAATTTTAGTAATTACTTTATAATGAAACCCTAATCCAGTGTTCTGGGACTCATGCCATTCCCAGGCAAGCTGGCTTGCATTGTTTTTGTTGGCCATTTAATTGTGCTTTTTTGGGCCCGAGGTTTTTTTCTTATTTTTTGAAATTTTTGGCCGACTCAGCGTAGAATTAATTACACACACATACAAATACCAAGACACACACACACATTGAAACACTCAAACTTATGGAAAATGAACACATTTGATAGTTTTCGCACTTTTGTGTTTTATACATTTTTTGCACTCCGTTTGCTGCTAAGAGAAGGCATCTTCAGATGTCAAAACAAATTTTTGCAAATGTGCCATTCATTTGTCCGGCCCTGGAGACATCCCATTCCAGTCCTATAAAGCCCTCTACCACCCTCTACCATTGGAGTTGGATTTTGAAGGGATGGTTGTAGGATTTGGTCAAGACTGTATGATACCCGGTACAGGGGGATTTTATTTTAAATTTTTATACGATGGGATGATGGAAGATCTAGTATCTTAAAAGTGAGGATTCTATATCTGATGACCTCTGAGATTTAGGATTTTATTTAAACAAGCGGACAGACGGACACACGGACAAGGATAGTTGGGTCTAGAACGCTCTATCTAGATGCTTTATAGAGATAAAGATGCTACATTATCTTGTACCTGTTTGACTTACATAAATATATAATATATTGGGATTAATCAAGTCTAAAGAATAGAATCAATTCTATATAAGAATTATAATATATCACCCTATATCTTATTGGTTCTCTGATCTAAGCGAAAAAACGGACAAGACTAAAAGGGTTTAACTCTCAAATAAATAAATTTAAAGGAATTAAAGAGGCTTTTCTTTAGAGTTTCTACAAAATCCTATAAAGGAAATACAAAAATCAAACACTATATTTTATATATTCTAAGATCATAACGAAGAAGTAATATAAATCGTATAATACCATATATTATAAAACACATCTCTTCCTAACCCCAAAACCAACATACCCTTAACCCCTAGAAGTACCAGGTATAAAACGAGCTGTCGGCCCATTTCCCCGGAGGCCAGAGTCTTGGACATGGAGTCGGATGAGGAGCAGGATACGGATACGGAGTTTTTCCTTTCGACCACGGCCCAAATGCAAATGTCATTTTGTGGTCATTCGAATGAATAAACGAAATTAAATGCAAAGAATTGGTTAGCCAAAAAGAGTTTTACTTTCAGGACCCCCTAACAGGACTACTCTGCCTCTTGCCACTTGCCACATGCCCCATGCCCCATGCCACTTCCCAAATAAACCATGTGGGACCTGCTCTTGATTGACAGCCCCCGGAATCGAACTGGAAGCCATCTGTGGACCGATACGTGAAAGATTACTCCACATTCTAACACATTCTAATGCGATGTTTGACCGTAAAAGGGTCTCCAGTCTCCGGACTTCGGTCTTCGGACTCCGGTCATCCAATGTGTCATAATAATGATTTGGGAACGGGGGAACCACAAAAATAATCATCGAAATGGAAGGGTGGGAGCTGAAACAGGGGATTCCCTTGAACGGGATATTCATGTTTGGGTTTTTGAATGGAAATTAATCATATTAGTATTCAATATGGAAAGAGGAGAACTAAAATATATGTAAGTATTTATTTATTACAAGTGTTATATATATTTATCTTAAACGACTTCTGGATCGATTCTCCACCATTCTGCATCAAAATCCTGAGACGAAATATTTTTTAGATTTTTTGTCCATTTTCCCTGATGGGATCCCTTGAAAATGGGGTTTTCCCCTGTAGGGCCCACAGGGATGGCTATATCTTGGCCAATTCTTATCCGATTCTCAAGCGGAGTATCTTAAACGATTTCTGGGTTGATTTTCCACCATTCTGCATCAAAATCCTGACACAAAATATTTTTTAGATTTTTTGTCCATTTTTCCTGATGGGATCCCTTGAAAATGGGGTTTTCCCCTATGGGGCCCACAGGGATGGCTCTATCTTGGCCAATTTTTATCCGATTCTCAGGCGGAGTACCTTAAACGATTTGTGGATCGATTCTCCACCATTCTGCATCAAAATCCTGACACAAAATATTTTTTAAATTTTTTGTCCATTTTCCCTGATGGGATCCCTTGAAAATGGGGTTTTCCCCTGTAGGGCCCACAGGGATGGCTATATCTTGGCCAATTCTTATCCGATTCTCAAGCGGAGTACCTTAAACGATTTGTGGATCGATTCTCCACCATTCTGCATCAAAATCCTGACACAAAATATTTTTTAAATTTTTTGTCCATTTTCCCTGATGGGATCCCTTAAAAATGGGGTTTTCCCCTATGGGGCCCACAGGGATGGCTATATCTTGGCCAATTCTTATCCGATTCTCAAGCGGAGTACCTTAAACGATTTGTGGATCGATTCTCCACCATTCTGCATCAAAATCCTGACACAAAATATTTTTTAGATTTTTTGTCCATTTTCCCTGATGGGATCCCTTGAAAATGGGGTTTTCCCCTATTGGGCCCACAGTGATGGCTATATCTTCCCCAATTCTCATCCGATTCTCAAGCGGAGTACCTTAACCGATTTCTAGATCGATTCTCCACCATTCTGCATCAAAATCCTGAGACAAAATATTTTTTAAATTTTTTGTCCATTTTTCCTGATGGGATCCCTTGAAAATGGGGTTTTCCCCTATTGGGCCCACAGTGATGGCTATATCTTCCCCAATTCTCATCCGATTCTCAAGCGGAGTACCTTAACCGATTTCTAGATCGATTCTCCACCATTCTGCATCAAAATCCTGAGACGAAATATTTTTTAGATTTTTTGTCCATTTTTCCTGATGGGATCCCTTGAAAATGGGGTTTTCCCCTATTGGGCCCACAGTGATGGCTATATCTTCCCCAATTCTCATCCGATTCTCAAGCGGAGTACCTTAAACGATTTCTAGATCGATTCTCCACCATTCTGCATCAAAATCCTGAGACGAAATATTTTTTAGATTTTTTGTCCATTTTTCCTGATGGGATCCCTTGAAAATGGGGTTTCCCCTGTAGGGCCCACAGGGATGGCTATATCTTGGCCAATTCTTATCCGATTCTCAAGCGGAGTACCTTAAACGATTTCTGGATCGATTCTCCACCATTCTGCATCAAAATCCTGACACAAAATATTTTTTAAATTTTTTGTCCATTTTTCCTGATGGGATCCCTTGAAAATGGGGTTTTCCCCTATTGGGCCCACAGTGATGGCTATTTCTTCCCCAATTATCATCCGATTCTCAAGCGGAGTACCTTAAACGATTTCTAGATCGATTCTCCACCATTCTGCATCAAAATCCTGAGACGAAATATTTTTTAGATTTTTTGTCCATTTTTCCTGATGGGATCCCTTGAAAATGGGGTTTTCCCCTATGGGGCCCACAGTGATGGCTATATCTTCCCCAATTCTCATCCGATTCTCAAGCGGAGTACCTTAAACGATTTCTAGATCGATTCTCCACCATTCTGCATCAAAATCCTGAGACAAAATATTTTTTAAATTTTTTGTCCATTTTTCCTGATGGGATCCCTTGAAAATGGGGTTTTCCCCTATTGGGCCCACAGTGATGGCTATATCTTCCCCAATTCTCATCCGATTCTCAAGCGGAGTACCTTAACCGATTTCTAGATCGATTCTCCACCATTCTGCATCAAAATCCTGAGACGAAATATTTTTTAGATTTTTTGTCCATTTTTCCTGATGGGATCCCTTGAAAATGGGGTTTTCCCCTCTTGGGCCCACAGTGATGGCTATATCTTCCCCAATTCTCATCCGATTCTCAAGCGGAGTACCTTAACCGATTTCTAGATCGATTCTCCACCATTCTGCATCAAAATCCTGAGACAAAATATTTTTTAGATTTTTTGTCCATTTTTCCTGATGGGATCCCTTGAAAATGGGGTTTCCCCTGTAGGGCCCACAGGGATGGCTATATCTTGGCCAATTCTTATCCGATTCTCAAGCGGAGTACCTTAAACGATTTCTAGATCGATTCTCCACCATTCATCATCGAAATCCTGAGACAAAATATTTTTTAAATTTTTTGTCCATTTTTCCTGATGGGATCCCTTGAAAATGGGGTTTTCCCCTGTAGGGCCCACAGGGATGGCTATATCTTGGCCAATTCTTATCCGATTCTCAAGCGGAGTACCTTAAACGATTTCTGGATCGATTCTCCACCATTCTGCATCAAAATCCTGACACAAAATATTTTTTAAATTTTTTGTCCATTTTTCCTGATGGGATCCCTTGAAAATGGGGTTTCCCCTGTAGGGCCCACAGGGATGGCTATATCTTGGCCAATTCTTATCCGATTCTCAAGCGGAGTACCTTAAACGATTTCTAGATCGATTCTCCACCATTCCTCATCGAAATCCTGAGACGAAATATTTTTTAGATTTTTTGTCCATTTTTCCTGATGGGATCCCTTGAAAATGGGGTTTTCCCCTATGGGGCCCACAGGGATGGCTATACCTTGGATAATTCTTATCCGATTCTTAAGCGGAGTACCTTAAACGATTTCTAGATCGATTCTCCACCATTCCTCATCGAAATCCTGAGACGAAATATTTTTTAGATTTTTTGTCCATTTTTCCTGATGGGATCCCTTGAAAATGAGGTTTCCCCTGTAGGGCCCACAGGGATGGCTATATCTTGGCCAATTCTTATCCGATTCTCAAGCGGAGTACCTTAAACGATTTCTGGATCGATTCTCCACCATTCCTCATCGAAATCCTGAGACGAAATATTTTTTAAATTTTTTGTCCATTTTTAAGTGTATAATAATAAGTAATACGCCCATAAGAATAGAGCCCTAAGACTAAGAGCTCCTAAAATTAGTTGTTGATAAAAAAATATATATATATTTATTGTAATAATGTTTTTAGTAAATAAAGAAATAGAAAAATTTTAAAAAAAGTTTTCTTCGAAGCTATTTCGATTTAGAAGTAGAAAATTAGAAGTTGATGTTGATTTGTCAGATTTGTTTTTAAATATCAGATTATGGTTTTTCAAACCTTACACTATTAACAAAAAACTTACACAAGTCTCAGAATTTTTTTAATTTTAAAAGACTACTACAACTAAAATGTTATATATAAATATTTTGAATCCTAAAGGACTTTAACTCACCGCTTGGCCCGTAAAAGTTCGCAATTTCTGCTAAACATTTCTGGGCCCCATTGATTGAGGTCATTTGCGAGCATAAACGTGTGAGTCGTCGCTTCGAATTAAGAGTCCTTCGAATGTCCTGGCAGGGCATGAATGGCAAAGTGCTCGGATGGTGCAGATAGAGGGGGAATGTCCTTTGCTAAGCACACATTCGATTAGCAAAGGGAGCGAAAACTCGATGAGTTTTATTAGTAAATAATGGCAAATCATTTGCCAGTTGACACTCTTGGGGAGTTTTTCCCCCATGCCGCTGTCAGGACACTCGTGCAGGACACTCGGGCCGGGACAAAAAGTCAAAGAGCTGAAATTCTGTAATTCTGTGGTCCTGCGGCTGCTAATGAGCAACATTAATGAGCGCTATTTTTCATTGAAAGGACAATCAGCGCGTGCGAGTGGGGCGAGTCCTGGCGACTCCTGGCGACTCCCCTTCGTAATGGCCAAGGATGTCCCGTGAAATCTCTTGGGTATTTAAGCGGCCGAAAATGTTACAAAGACGGCAACGACAGCAGGTGCCTCACCCAGCCACACATGTCCTGCCACTCATCCACACATACATGCGCCCACACACATATATAGGCACGCACATCCTGTCACACATACACACGCTGTCAGGAGCCATAAAATTTTAATACAAATGCAAAAAGAAAGCAAAGAATTTGTAATTAAATTAACCATTTGCCGATGCTCCATCTCACTCAGTCACACGGGTATCCTGTCAACCTCCCAGTTACCATCCTGCCCACCATCCCCCCCACCATTATCCTTGCTCCTTGGTTTTTGTGCTTTATGCTGCTTTAAATTAAATATTTTTGCCTTTTGTACTCTCAAGTCCCTTCCGGAATGATGCGGCCAGAGTTCTGGAGTTCTGGTGTCCTGGAGTCCTGGAGTTGAGTGGGTCAGCGGAAGGAAACCCCAACAAATTCCACTCACGGTGCAAGGGTCCTGGATTCAATCAGTTCCTTGTCCAGCTTTTGGTCTCCAAACTCCTGGACTCTGGATCCTTTCGGGCTTCCTGCCTCGAACCGCAAAAATATTTTCCAAAGCTCGGCTTTGATTTATTTAAAAGATCTTTAAATAGTTAATAAATGATTTTAAAAAAAATGAAAAATTATAAAAAATTAATTAAGTTTAAAGAAGAAATATTAAAAATAAAATAACCTTAAAGATTAAAGAACTGGAGGAAGTTTGAAAATTAAAGAATACCTATGGTTTTCTTGGGGTTTCTTTAATGATATATTATTTCTTAAATCTTAAACCTCTAATATCTTAAAACTAGAATTTTAAAACAAAGAGATATAATGTTTTATTAAATTATTTTAATTTTAAATATTTTTTATCATTTATATACACAATATATAGTCTTCCCTCTGAAATCCTACTTTTAATATTTTTCTTTCAGTGCCTGCTTTGGACCCAAGTTCCAGGTTGGGGTCCAGGTTGAGGTCCTTGGTCCTTGGTCCTTGGTCCTTGCTCCCAGGTCCCAGGTCCACTACGACTACGACACTCTGGAGAGAAATGCGAAATGAAAAATCGACTTGCAATTAGCAAACATGAAACATGACTACATCCTGCCCACCCTCCACAAACCTGTTTCAATGTGTGTGTGTGTGTGTATTTTTTTTCTTGGTGTATGTGTGTATGAGTTTTACAGACACATCCTGATATCCTGACTGCAGGAGCAATAGAAGCAACGGGAGCTCCAGGAGCTGGCAGCGTTGTCAGCATGGTTAATAAGTTACTTTCGAGATACTTTATTACTTCCTTGGTGGTGAGCGACAGCTGGAGGCGGGAGGGGGTGTCGGTATGGCGCAAAAGGGTTGCCTTTACACCGCCCCCCCCACCCACCAAGCCACACCCAACCCCAAACCCTACCCCTTCCATGCGTTTTTTGTGCGTGAGTGTGTGCAGTTTTTTAATTTATGCGATTTTTGACTGCCGTCGCCCTTAGAGGCATGAGGCATGGGTGGAGGTATATAAAAAAGGGGGTCTGGGAGGTCTGGGGCTTCTGGATGGATGGGGGGAGTGACAGTGCGTGGCACAGTGGCCATATTACTTATAATTACTTAGCCACTCGAGTGGGGGATTATGTATTGTGAAGTCTGGTTCATTGTTCTTAGCTTTACTTTTATTTCAGGTATGGATTTTGCTTTATTATAATCTTGATTGCTTTAAGATGGCTTGAGGTTTGTTTTTATACAGATTTCTGTTCAGAAAATACTTTAATTTCTCGATTTTTAGGCAGGGAGTTGGTTTTCTAAAAAGTATAGCATACTATTTTGGGCAGCCCATTGCAACCATGCAGTTTGAGAAGCATTGTACTTTAAATTTTAAGCTTTATTTGATTAGTTTAGCTATTTTATGATACTTAACTTAAATTAATGAAAAAATTAAATATTTTTTTAGTTTATTAAGTATTTTTTTTAAGGTAACCACTGTGTATGTACAAGATTGTTGGCAATAGTTTCCTTTGAGGCACTTTATCAACATTGCAGTGCTTCTAAGACCCAGCCACCCTGTCTCCGCTCCTGCTCCTGCTCCTGCCACCCCCTGGCACGCCTCCTTGGGGCCAGTCCTTTCCAGTTTTTCCTTATTTATGCAAATGAAATCAATGCTTGTTGACGTATGAGTATGGGTGTGTGTTTTCAACGATGTATGTGTGTGTGTGTGATTGCGTCAAAAGAATAGAATTTTTCATTTTAAATTACATGCCAGGATATATGTGTGTTGTGTGTGTGTGTGTGTGTTTGTCTGCAAAAGGAAACTTTTGTTCGTTTGTTTTTGAAGAACTTTGCATCGAGACTGTGAACTGTGAACTGCGAACTGCGAACTCTGAACCGAAAACGAACTGACACCACGACCTGAAATAAACCAAAAGCCGTGCCCGAGCTGGAAAACGCTGTCGAACCACATTAAAGGTAACTATGCAAATATTTTTGCGGCTCACACGAACAAACATACATATGGGGGTCCCAAATGCCGGACCCTTGGAACCCTTTTTCGGAAGCCCGGCGACCGTCATCGTCCTTTGAGTGCTTGAGGTGGTAACCAAAAATATTCCATGCTGGTCAATCGAAAAACTACAAAATTTTCTACTCAAAAAAAAAATAAAAAAGAGAGCTACTTGAATCTCAAAAAATTAGATAGGGTTTATAAAGAAGTTTAAATACTCTTTTTTATATAGAAATATCCTTAAAGGAGTTTCTTACACAAAACCATCACTTAAACAAGGGATTTTCAGAAAATTTTTTCAAAAAAAATAAAGGAACGAAGTAAAGACTTTTTCGATTTTTAAACTATATATCAGCTATATATTATAGTCCAAAAATCCGGGTAACTTTAATTATTATAATCCCTACAAAACCAAGAAATTTACAAGCTAATATTAAAGTCTCTATCTTAAAAACTAAAATCTTAGCGAAGAGATTCTTAAAATCTTAGAGAGAGACAAGCTTATAACGAGCCAAAACTTAGATATATATACCCTATAGTAATATAGATATACCCTCTTGAAGAGTATTTAAAAAAAAATTTCTATAACAAACACTAAACACAAAAAATCCCTCATTGAAGTTCGTTTTTGGTTTTGGTTCTAATTGTGTTTTTGGCCGTGTTCGCTTTTAGTTTTTGGCAATCACTTAGCCCATTTCACTGCGGGATCCACCATCCAAGACCCTACCCCCCCCACTCGCCAAAAATGTGCGGAATGTCTAATGAAGCCACATAAATCAAGTGGCAGCAAACCAGAGAACATTGCAATCCTCACCAGGGGCCGTTCTTGACCAAGGTCCTTCATCGTTTTGGTTTGATCCGTCCGTCCAGCTAGGAGCGTCCAGAGGGCTAATTGAAATTAAAAACGTTGCCAAGAAATCGTTGGGCATTTTTCACTCAATTTACCATTTACCACTGATTTATGCTAATGCAAGGATGACTCTAGATAATCCAGAGGTTTGTGACTTCAAATTGGAAAGGAAACAATGAAGAATTTAGTCTTCCCAAAAAGAGGAGATTTAAAAACTCCTAAAATATTATTATAACGTGCAATGTTTAAGGTTTTAATAGCTATAGAAATGCTACCATAACTAGTAAGAAAATCTTAAGAATTGTAACAGTAATTCTGCCCAAAATAAAAGGAGATTTGAAAACGCCTAAAATATTAATACAATTATAAAATGTTTGATATTTTAATATCTATAGAAATACTACCATAATTAGTAAGTATTATCATTATCTTGTGATTTCAAACAGTAAATCTTCCCAAAAAAGGAGTTTTGAAAACGCCTAAAATATTAATAAAATTATGCAATGTTTAAGGTTTTAATATCTATAGAAATACTACCGTAATAAGTAAAAAAACCTTAATAATTCTATCAGTAAGTCTTCCCTAAATAAAAGTACATTTGAAACCAGTCGTTTTTCGTTTTCATTGCCTACTTTTAGGCACCACTTTAGGCGTTTTAAAATCTCTAAATTTTCAATAAAAAACATCCAAAAAATTATTGTGTATATCCTTTATTTGGTATTCGAATTATTTATTTCTTGTAATATTAAAAAAAAAGACAATGATCACATAAAATATTTTTCGCTTGTAAATTACAGAATTTTTTTCTTGTCATACAATACAATATTATATTATATTATATTATATTATATTATATTATATATATATATATATATATATTTATTATTTTAGATTTATGTTTAGTTTAATGTAATTATATTAATCATCGTAAGTCATTCCATTCATTTTGTTAAATACAATGATGTTTGTTTTTAAGCCTGCTATTAATTTTTATATCGTTTTTGCTTTTGTTTTAAACTTTTTTGGATTTTATTTTTTTAAAATTCGTCTAAATTACCTTGCGGTTGTGTGTGTGTGTGTGTTTTTTTTTTTATGTTCTTGGATGCCCCTTCATAGAGGGATTTCTCACCCTCCCATACTTTATTGAGTTATAATTAAGTTTAAGATTAGACGTATGATGATACAAAAAAAAAACGGTGACTTTATGTTCAACTACTTTCTTTTTTTTGTTTTATTTTTGGTTTACTTATTCTTACACAATTTTATTTTAATTTTAATTTTTTTTTGAATTTATATTGCACTGAAGTCTAATCTATGTTTCAATTTGTATCTGGTATTATGGTTAATGCCTCTTTTCCCGATCTCATTAAGGGTTAACATTAAAACTTACGATCCTACACACACACACATGCTGATATACGCTGAGATACGCGTAAGGGTATACAAGGGTCTGTGTGTGTCTGCTTCGAGTTTACTATCGAGTTTACCTACATATAGTATAGTATATGTCTTTTAACCCTTACCAGTTTTAGTTTCCGATATTCTCATCTGATATTACTAAATTTCCATTCTAGTATTACAGTTACACATTTAAAAAAAAAAACAAAAAAAATTATTTACGATTACATCTACTAATTTTAATATTGATTATATTTTCATGTATTTTATGTATTATATATATTTTTTGTTTTTTGTTTTTTGTTTGGTGTTCTTTGACTTTGCCACTAAACTAACCTTAGCTTTTTGGGGGAGCTTTGGGGATTACATATATATTTAAGTAGTTTTCTCCGATTTTTATGCAAAAAATTGACCAGACATTAACACCAAACAAATGCCCTACATTTAAACGTATATATATATATATGTGTGGTTTTTTTTTCATATTCGTATTTCATTAATTTCTAGTTGTAGTATTTGATACAGACAAAAAAAAAATTGCATTTTTTAAACCAATTACACATTTATACTTTTTGTTTTTTGTTTTTCTCTCAGTGTATTTTTTTTTTTTATAGTTTTTATACAGTGGCTATCAACACGACGAAAGCGTCTAGGATCTAGGATGTGGAACAGCTCTAAGGTCTAGAAACTAACTTCAGATGCTTCTGGTTTTCTTTTTTTCTATTATCTTCTATTTTTTTTATCATCTATGATTTATATATATATACTATATATGGATTAACCCACCCGATTTATCAAGAATTATTTTTTTTAATATTTTAATTTTTTTTACTATTTACATCCTTATTCCTTTTTTGTTTCGAGCCCATGGACGGGTGGGTGGTGGTGGTGGTACGGATGGGAGCCTCCCTCTCTCTAGATGGGTGTGGGCATTAGCTTGCCGTAGTCCTGGTGCATGCTCGGCTTCACCGAGTTGTAGACTGGCCTCTCCGCATCATCGCCGGGCAGGGCATAGACGTCGGGCGGCACGCACAGCGACTGCAGCTTCGAGATGTACGAGTCGAAGTGCTCGTGCGGATGCGGATGAGCGTGCGGATGGGCGTGCGGATGGGTGTGCGGATGCCCGTAGCTGACCGGATGATGAACGGTATACGGATGATGATGATGATGGGTGGGCACCGGCGGTACGGGCTGTCCCGTCTGATGGTTGCCCACATACATATTGCCATTGCCCCCGCCTCCGCCTTGCTGGCCAACCGAGGTCGGGGGTGGAGGCGGTGGCAGCAGGGTGGAGTAGGCGGCCGCATGCTCCGCCACGCCAGTGACCACACCGCCCAGCTGACTGGTGCATCCCTCCAGACCGCCAGTCGAGCTGC
Organism: Drosophila bipectinata; assembly: GCF_030179905.1. Taxonomy (NCBI): domain Eukaryota; kingdom Metazoa; phylum Arthropoda; class Insecta; order Diptera; family Drosophilidae; genus Drosophila; species Drosophila bipectinata. The sequence continues at coordinate 11,644,870 of NC_091734.1, forward strand.
TGGCCGCCGACACCGATGTGGCTGTTGGCGGTGGTGGCGCTCCCGGTGCCGTGGAGGATGATCCGGCCGGGGGTGGGGGTGGCGGCGGCAGACGCACATGCTCCAGCAATGTAATCACATTATTCCTCAAGCTCTCGTAGTAATTATTCAGATTACTGTTAGCAGGATTTGTGCCATTATGATCGGTATTGTTGTTGTTATTGTTATTGCTATTGTTGTTGTTGTTATTGCCGGTGGAGCTTGGGGCAAGATTACTGATCGAGTGACCGAGATCGTTGGCATTATTGTTGGGATTACCGTTATTTGTGGCAGCACCACCGCTAGTGGAACTAACACTGGCGAATGGCGACTGACCGCTAGGCGAGGTCATAGTTCTCTGTTGTTGTTGTTGTTGCTGTTGTTGTTGTTGCTGCTGATGGGCACTCAGTGGAGAAGCCTCCTAAAATCAAATAGGGGGGGTTACCAGTTCGTTAGTAAAGTTATCAGAATCAAAAAAAAAAAAAAAACCCAGACAATGGTCTACGAATTGGAATTCAATTTACAAAAGGGGGATGGTGTTTATTTTTTTCTTTTTCTACACATGACCCCCCTCCCCTCACAAGCACATACATATGTGTATTGAAATTCCAATAAGAACACGCCAACAGAAGGAAAAAAAAATAGAGGTATGGGGAAGGTGAAAGAAAGGAGGAAGAAAAAAGGACCAAAGCACAGAGACGAATCATGAACGAACTCGCACGAAGGGGTCACCACACAATGAGAGCGAACGGAACAGACACACCGAGGCCGACACAAAGCGCCAGAGGGGGACGGCCTATGGGCGCCAGAGGGGGTAAGCTATAGGTGGAGACCACGGTCGAAGAGAGAGAGCAAGCGAGTGAGAGAGGCTGGGTGGTTCGGTTTTTTTTTCGTTTGTGTCCTACTGCTTTTCGGAGTTTTGGGGCTTTGGGGCCTCGGGCTGCCGACTGCGCTGCCGCTGTCGACGTCGCTGTAGCACAGTTGGCGCCCAACAGTTCTTTTTTTTCCCCCTTGTATCCTGCCCCTGCCCCCCCACACCCCACATTCCTCACACTCCCCCATACGTTTGTTTTTCTTTTGTCGAGTTTTAGGAGCAAATCGAATGGAGTCCTGCGATTTGTTGGCGCCTCGTTTGCTTTTGCCTGCGCATGACCAGCCCACACACACACACACACACACGCACTCACACTCTAGGGTCATGCGTGTGTGAGTGGGCTTAGGGGTGTCCTGCCTCCTTCTGATTCGCTGCCCGATGCAGCAAGGATGCAACGTCACCGATTGGCTGCCTTCACTGGCGAATGCGGGTTGCAAACTGCATTTCGGGTGGTTTTCCACACAGGACCTTTGGCTTTTCAACACTATTTACACTGAGAGTAAAATTGTTGGCTAATTTTTATAAAGCTGCTTAGAGTTTTCTTGTTATTGCTTTGATTTTTAAAAGGATCTATAATCTTTAAAACATATCATAAAATATATTTCCTAATATATTATTTGATGTTCAAGAAAGTTTTCTCTTTATAAATCCATTGCCTATATTTATATAGGATTTAAGCATTTTATACCCCTTTACAACACTACAACTCTGCTCTACAACCTAAAATATGCTCTAACCTAACCTAAAACCAAGATAGTATAGTATAGTATCCTCTAGTAGTCTATATAATACTATATCTAACACTAGCTAGTATATCTAGTCTAGTATTAGTAGCGTATAGTCTAGTATAGTATAGTCTCTATAGTCTAGTTATACTCTACTTTAGTATAATATCCAGTATTTTCTTAAAACCTAAATCCTAACCTATATTTTCAAAAAAAGCCCCATTTCTTGTAAACCAAAAACTTCCCACAATTATGGAATCATTAAAGCTAACCTTCACTTAGTTCTCCTTTAATAAAATTTCCCCTTGAAACCCCCCTTTATTTTATGAGGGAAATACAATGATAGAGCAGAAAAAACCCCTTGATCCTTCGATGATGTCTCCCTTGGCTGATAAAACTTTTCGCGCCCAGTTTCGAATCAAAGTTTCGGCCCAAGTTTATTTCAGTTGGGTTATACTTTATAGTATATATAGTACCTTGTGTTTCACTTGTTGTTCATTGTTTTCGATTTCTTTTTATTTTGTTGCCGTTTTGCCCGCCGAGTTTTAGAGACGTCCTTGAAAAGTGGCAAGTCGGGACTCAAGACTCAAGACTCGGGACTCGGAACTCGGAACTCAGGTGACGACAGTGGCTCTGACATGAAAACACGGACAAAAGAACTCCACTAAAAGTCTCGTTTCGAGTTGAAAGTTTTTCAGCCTCAACTTTGGTATATTTTTTTTGTTTAGAGGGAAGTGGGGGGGTGATGGAGGTGCAAAACTTTTTTTTTTAGTGTGACCATCGTCTGGGAAGTTAGTGCACTTAGTCTAGTAGGGTAGTAATATAAGTTGTTCTCATAATTTGTTGTTTGCGTCAACGAACCTGAGCCTACGTACCCGATCGCTGGTGCTCAGCTGCGATTCCATGGCGTTGATGTCGGACTTCAGACGCATCATCTGTGACTCCACGCGGGCGTTCTCCCGCTGCAGCTCGGAGATCTCGGCCTCCAAGGTGTTCAGGTCATCGCTGCCAGTGGCGCCGACCGGGGCGGAGGTAACACCACCGCCTGCGGCACTCCCGGTCACACTCTTTTCGGGGCCGGTGGTGGTGTTGTTGGTGGAGCTGCTGTTGCTGCTGCTACTGCTGGTGACCCCGAGACCGAGGCCCAGACCCACGCCGCCGCCCATCACGATGTCCAGTCCGCTGCCGCCTGCGAATCACAATTACGGTTGCCATTTAGTCGGGGTTTTGATCCTTCGAAAGGACATAGACTTTGTATACACTACACTGCTGTTTGTCTCTTCGATTCAAACTTGATTCAAATCTGATCATTTCGCGGGTTGTCATGTGCGCGTGTGCTAGCAACTCAATTGGCACTAGTGTGGCTGTGTTTAAGTTGTGTTTTGTAATGAGTGTGACCAGGTTAATGCTTGCAACAAACTTTAGAAATAAAAAGAAACTTATAATAAAATGATTTAAGCAATGATTGTAAAGTAAAACTAAAACTAACTGAAATAAGACCGATTACAGTGTTACCAAAGTATTTAAACACAAAAAATCAAATCACAGAACAATTTTGGACAAAAGTAAACCACAGTGTGACCAATGCTGTATTTGAAACACGAAAGCATAATATAGTTTATTGTGTATATTGTGAGTGAGTTTTGTATATTTTTCGACAGTGGCTTAGTGTATTTATTTTTCTTAAATCACTTATCTTCGGGGGCTTACCTTGATCGACACAACAGACTCTCTCTGGTATTTTTTTTTACTGTATGTACATTTTGTATATTTGGTATCTCTGATTTGTGTGAGTTGTATGACAATTTGTGGTCTGTTATTTTTTTGGTATTTTCTGCCATTTATTCGATATTTTTGTTTTTATTTATATCTATATAAATATTTTTTTTTTTTGGGTTCTGTATTTTGGTATTTGGGTTCTGCTGCACCATTTTTAGTTTCGATTTATCATTTTTGGTATTTTGTTTTTTTTTGCATTTCATTTATTTTTGGTTGCTGGTTGTGGTTTCAGTGGTTTCGATTCGGACTGTTTTGACTGCGATTCAGTGGTTTCGTTTTCTATTTACAGTAGATACTCGGCACCGATACAAAACGTTGCGTAATCTATAAGAAAACGCCAACAAAAACACAGACATGAAACGAAACGGAAAAGAAGGAACACAGAATTAAATTAGAATTAAAACTAGGAATTGAATTGTTTATAAATTTCTTTACTTTATATCTCTTGTGTAAGTAGACACACCCACAAATGTCCTGCGCATTTGTGCGTGTTCTTTCATGTTCATTCTTGTTTAGTTCTTGTTATGTACCGGGTTTATTGAGGATTTTGGATTGGTTTTGGGGTTGGGGTTGTGTGTTGGTGGAAGTAGAAGGGGTTTCTCCCTAAAGCTCCGGCTCCGTCTTCAATTTTTGGAAATTGAACGCAAAAATTTTTAACATTTTCGACTTAATTTTTTTGAATTTTCATCTATTTTTTTTTGTGTTGGATTTTTCCGAAACCAAAACCAAAAATAAAGGTTCTTCTTGTTGAATATTTTTGTCTATTGTTTGACTTTCTGTTTAAGTTTTTTTTTTAAGACTTTTTTTTTTAGACTTTAGCACACGCACACAAAATTCCAACCGAAAATTTTTAAGCAACAACATAGAAGAAGAATAGAATTTTTAAGAAATTTTTCCAAAAAATTTTACATCATTTTTTAAGGTTCGAATCAAAGATGAAGAAATGATTTCGGGCTTTGGTTTAAGGAAAACCATAATAATATTTAATTATTTTTTTGATTTTAAATATTTTTCTTCTTTGTTGCAAAAAATGGACACTTTGTGCCCCAACCCCTTTCTATTTTCTATAAAATATATAGGAGGGGTTATGCCCAGTTCATAACAGAAAATGAGAGATAGATAGAGACAGCGCGATAGAGATATGGATATAGAAATACAATCCTGACTGGGATTTACAAAAAATATAGACTTGGACTCACCTGTATAGCCCTTGGGATAGACCATTGTGACCTCGTCGAACTTTGGTTTCTTGATGCCTTGGCTACCCACCGTAGTGCAGGCTATAATTTTTAAAGAATTAAAAATATTTTAGAGTCCTTTAGGGTCCTTTTTCGGAGAGAGAGAGAGGGTTTCGTCAACCTACCATCGAATTTCATGGCCGTGGCGGCTGCCACAGCGGCCTTGTGTTGCTCCACAGTGCCGCCGGCTTCCAGGACTCGCATTTTGTTGCGATTGGCAATCGGGCAGCCCGAAGCACTGGAAAGGATAAGGATATTTCTTAGATTGGTTCTTAAAACTTAAGCCCTTAGTTTGCCTGACACTCACCTTCTGTGGGAAAGGAACTTGCCGGTGGAGTGGCCGGAGCCATCGCATCCTGGTATCGGGCAGCGCAACGGCTCCGAGTCCTGGCCATCGCGGGGCTTGCTCTTGGGCTTGTTGGCCCTGGGACAGCCGGAGAGGCTGCGGTGCGAGGAGTAGTTGCCGGTCACGTGGCCGGAGCCATCGCATCCGGGCGTGGGGCACTTCAGTTCCTGCGAGTGCGACTGCAAATGGTTGCGGTCCGAACGCGAACAGCCCGTCAATCTGCAAAAGGATTCCCCAGGATTAGTCCTGTTCGCCAAGTGGTCTTGGCCAGATAAGAGTACCGGCCTAGAGACTTCTTCGGACTTGAAACTTTCGGTTTTAAAGTTTCATTTAATCCAAAGGCCCAAAGCCTCAGAGATGGATGATGTGTGTAGGTAGTGTGTGTGGTGTGTGGTGCTAATGCCGGGTGGTTGAGTGGCTTTGGGGCTGGTTTTATGACCGCTCTGCGTCCACTCATAGCCGTAATCATAAATATTAAAGTCTCTCGACCCTGGCCAGGCTAAGGACACTCGCCAGCTTAGGCCCAGGCTTTGATTTTTTTTTTTAAGTAAAAACTAGTCATATGGTGGGTTGGAAAATGGGAAAGTGTTTAAAGGTGGAAAGGGACTTGTATTTTAAACTATTTTGAAGAATAAAGCCCATGTACAAAAAATGAGAGGTTTAACTCTTAGGGTCTCTGAGATATGAAGACTTTAATTAACGGACAGGCGGACACGTCCAGGTCTGCTCTTTGCAGGTTAGAAAGCAGGTTAGGACAGGTTAGAAAGTGTTTAAAGGAGGTTTGCGACATACTTTAAAATACTTTTGTATAATTTATTAAGTTAAAAGTTACTTAAAACCTATAACTCTTATGGTTTTTGAAATATAAGCATTAATGTTAGCGGACACACGGACACGCGGACAGATTATGAAGTTTGAAAGTATTTAAAGCTGGCTTCTAACATATTTTTTAGCTACTTTTGAAGAATTAATTAATATAAAGAGACCTATAAGACCTTGATACCTATAATTCTTATGGTTTCTGAGATATGAGCATCTGTGTTAGCGGACACACGGACACGCGGACAGAGCAGACACCTCCCCAAGACAAAGATGGATTTAAGACAATAATCACACCATCAGTTACCTTTAAAAGATATTTTTTTGTAAAATTAGATATATCTTGGTGGAACTTACCCATCCTTGGTCTTGTCGTGCTGCGGTATGTGCTGTGGCGGTGGCATCGAGTAGCAGGTGGCGGGGCTGGGGGAGTAGCCGCCGGAAACGGGCGTGGGATAGCCACCAGGACCGACGGCCGTGGCATAGGGATTGCTGCATTGATAGGCGGCTGGTCCATAGCCGTGATAGCCAGCGGGTGGGTAGTCCGACTGCACCACCATGCCATACCCAGGATGCGGGGAGTAGCCTGTAAAGAAATCAAATTAAAATTAAGAAAATTAATAAAATATTAAATACCATTATAAGTAAAGACTATAATCATCGATGGGTTTCAGGTGACTTACCACTAGGATCCCTGTAAGTCTCGATGTAGTGCGAACCACCGCTATCCGGCGTCGATTCCCGGCTATATGGCCGGGGTCCGCTTATGTGACCCACCAGACCGAAGCCCAGGGGTCGGGGCGGTCCACTGAAGTCCACTGGCTCCATTTGGGGCGAACGCGGCGGACCACCGTTACCAGGTCCCAGAGGTCCGGTCGCTCCACTTCCAAAGCCCTGGGCGTGACCGACACCGACGCCAACCACTAAACCATCCGCACCGTACTGGGGACTGGTAATAATACTACGGAATAGAGAAAAAATATTTAAATTTAGTTAAAAAATTTAAATAACTTCAATATTAATTATTTAATTTGTTTTTTTGTCGTTTGTTTTGTTGAAAAATAATATTTAAGCCTCAAAACTAATTTTTAAAATGAAGAAGGACCTGTCCGTTAGGCTGTCCGTCTGTCCGCCTGTCCGTAAGTAGCTTGTCTCTTGGTTCTATTTTGTAAAGATTCTCAGATCGGGAGTCTATATCCACTATATACACATACAAACATATTTTAGTTCTAGTTCCCTGTCCGCATGTCCGTGTGTCCGTTTCTCATACAACTTCTCCCTAAAGAAACACCCACTTTCCACACTTTATTTTTTAAACTGACTTAAAATAATTCTTTAAATTTTAAAAAAATATATATATCTTAAATGAGAGTGTGTGTTTGTCAGTTAACGCCCAGTTGGCAGCCTCACCTGTGTGGCAGTCTGGTAACGCTGAGATCCAGCGTCTGTCCCTGGGGACTGGGCACCTGGGGACTGGCGATGTTCGGACTGGCGCCCGGCTGCGGGCTGCCGTTCCCCATCCGCTGGGCGGTGTACTGGTTGTGGGAGGCTGGCGAGTTGAAACCATGATGCGGACTGCTGCTGGTGACCGATGTGGATCCACTCAGATCCACCGCCGGCACACCCCCAACGTTCGGCGGTGCCGGTGAGGTGCTTTGCTTTCCATGCTGTTGTTGTTGCTGATGATGTTGCTGCTGTTGTTGTTGTTGTTGCTGCTGCTGTTGTTGTTGTTGCTGGTTTTGGTAGGCTGCTGCAGCAGCGGCTGCCTGGGCGGCGGCCATTTTTACGGACAGGTTGATGGCCGAGAAGCCCGGCGGCAGGGGACCCATAGTGGGGTCATAGTGATACATCGGCCGCGGGTACAGGGGCTGTCCTCCGTTGGCCAGCTGCTCCTCGTGCTCGGCCTTGGCCAGCATCAGTTGCTGCTCCTGCAGATACTTCTGCTGCTGCACCTGCATCTCCGCATCGGCAGTGGTCTGTGGCAGGTAGTGGTAGGCCGCCGCCGCTGCCGAGGCACTCACCGAACTGGCTCCGGTGCCCGCTCCCGCGCCGGGTCCTCCGGCTGTGGCCGCCGTCGGTCTCTGTCCGTTGCTGGGACAGCAGACGCCGCTGGGATCGTAACCCACCGCCGTGACCGCATCCACGGCAAAGGCCGGGGAACTGGGTATGGGATGCGGGTGGCCGGGATGTCCTGGATGGCCCGGGTGACCCGGATGGCCGGGATGCGCCTCGTAGGCACTTCTCGCCGTGCCCGGTGACAGTTCTCCGGCCACGCCGGTAACACCGTTGGGCGCCATCAGCTCGTGGCTCTGGGCGTAGCGCATCTGCTCGTACTGCTGCCGCTCGTCCGCCTGCTGCTGCTGCTGGTGCTCCGAGTGGTAACTGGCCGTCGGATCGGGCACATCGTTACCCTCTATGAACGGACCGCGTTGCTGGTGCAGCGTGTGTTGCTGCTGTTGTTGTTGTTGCTGTTGCTGCTGCTGCTGGTGGTTGGCAAGATGTGGATTGAGATGGGATTCGGGTGGACTCTGGAGACCCACGAATCGACTGAGATGTGGGGCGTGCAGATTATTCTCGGGACCGGCCGAGGCGGCTGACACCGAAGCGGCGCCGTTGGCCGAGCCGGAGGAGCCTCGACCGGAGGCGCCACCCCCGCCACCGGCCACCGAGGCAGAGGGTGCGGTGGGCGTGGTGGCGGCCGTGTCGCCACTGGAAAGATACGAGTGCATGGGACTTTTGTTGTACTCCGACTTGATGCTGGCAACGGGACTGTATTCCGACTTAATAATCGGCATTGTCGTTGTCGGGGCAGAGTTCAGTTTGTGGCTCCCGCCACTGGCAGCACTACTGGAGGTGCTATTGTTGTTGTTGTTGATGCAATTGTTGTTGTTGTTGTTGAGATAATGACTGGAGGCCAGCTTGAGTTTGTCCAGCGGATGGAGCTCCTTGTCATGCTTGTTCTCCAGATCGGCTAGTTGGGCAAAGATAGAAGGTAAAGATAGAAGAAAGAGCGAGACATGACACACAGAAGAAAGAGTGTGTGTGTGAGGGAGATAGAGAGAGAGTGAGGCAGAACAGAAGAATGATTGTGTAAAAGAGAAGAAGAAATGATATTGAGAAGAATTAGAAGAGCTGTCTTCAAGTAACATTCACACAGTATATCATAATTATAAGAGTTTTCATAGTACAATTGAATGATTGATTGATTGATTGATTGAGTGGTTAAGTGGTTCGGTGGTTCACCTGTGTGGTTCACGGTTACGACGCTACGCAGTCTTCCGCCGGAACGCCTTACGGCACGCGGACAGCCGGAGAGGCTACGGTGCACGCTGCGGTGCGGCTGCACGTGGCCACGACCGTTGCAGCCCGGCGTGGGGCATTTCAGGATCTGCTCGTGCAAAGCCAGCACTGCAAATCGAAGTGTTATCGAAGGCAAAAGGGATGTGAAACGAGCGATTAACGATTATCGATTAACGACTTTCAGCGATAGGTTCTCACGACTACAACAACAAGGCATTCCACAGTCATGAGACAGAGACACTGAGAGAGACAGAGTGAAGAAGAGAGAGAGAGAGTAAGAGAGCAAGAGAGAGAGAGAGAGACAGAGACAGGAAGAAGAGTTCTCTATCACACACCAGTTTCTACTTGGTAAGACAGGATTAAACAAGATCGAACTTGTTTCTAGGTTCATGTTTGATCATGCAGTTAGTGGAAAGAGTAGTCTATCTGTCTTGTTTTTCCTAAAATCTACTATAACTATGATCTATAACTATTAAATGTGCAGTTAGAAAATAAATAATTAAAAAATATAACTAAAAAAGAGAAAGAACTGACAGTCTGTTGAAAGTTTGCCACAAACATTCACACACACATCACAGAAAGGAAATGAGACAGAAGATTGACAGTCTGAGATAGGAGTGGATAGAGAGAGACAGCCGTAGAGTGGCAGACAGAGATAGATCGACTACGATGCATACATGGGGCATGCGGAATGTCATTTTTTGGGGGGCAACTTACATTCTGTGGTGACTTTATCGCGCTTCGGACAACCCGATAAACTGTCATCGAAATGCATGTATTGTTATAGAGAGAGAGAGAGAGAGCGTGAGATGGAGTAAAAGAGACAAGAGACTCGATAACTGGACTTTAATGGATCTTATTCGATTGTTATTTTTTTTGTTTTTTTTTTTGGGGTACCTGCGATGGTGCGAATACAATCCAGTGACATGTCCTTGGCCCGTGCAGTGTGGTGTGGGGCATTTGGCGCCATCTACAATTAACCAATTAACAGTAAAAGTAAAATTCAACGAAGAGTGAGCGAGACGCTACACAGCGTGGGGAGACAGTGGGAGTGAGTAAGTGCGTGAATATTTTCTAATTAATTATATGGCAAGAGACAACTTGACGTATCCCTACCCCCTCCCTCAGGCCCTTGTCAAAAAATCACAAAATCAAAAAAAAAAAAAGAAAGTACGCCAGCAAATGGAATTTCTTTTACCCTAAATAATTAATTAAAATTTGATGGAAAACAGCTTTGCATTATTTACTTTAAAAAGCACACACACATACACACGCACAGACACGCACGAATATGAACACACATGTCAGCCAGGGGCGGGTAGAAGAAGAAGGGCTTTTCTGTCAGACAGCTTCAAAAATCAAACCAAAAACCAGACCCAGTGGAAAAACTTGGCCATTTTCTAAGCTCTACTCCTCGAAAGATAGAGATAGACTCCCCCCGCCCCCCCTACTCACTTACTCGTGTGTGATATATGTTGGAGAAAATTCCCCCCCAAAGAAGAGGGTTAAGGGGGGTTGGTTAATGAAATATTTTTCGAAATATTTCGCCTCGTGTGTTTCCTGTCTATTACGTGGCCGGGCGAAATGTCAAGCTGCAGTAGCAGAGTTTCCAGGAGTATGTCTCTAATTAGAATTTAATTAAAATAATGCAAAAAAAAAAACAAAAAATAAAGGATGTGTACATAGAACTATAGTAGAGTTGAAGCACACAAGGGTTAAGGACTAAGGACTAAGCCTAATAAGCCACATTAGCTAAAATAATAACAATAACAAGGACGAGGCACGCTAATGACTTATTATGCCACACACACACACACACTTGAGTTTTTAGGGAGATCCTGTGGCGGGTTATATCCTTCTGTATGTTTGTGTGTGTGTGTGTGTGTCAACTATTTAAAAAGTCATTCAAATTATATGAATACCAAAAGCCACACAACACAAGCACACACATATACCACACAGCATATTAATGCCAAAACATAATGACAAAATAAATATGCAAAAGTGGTTTTTCGAAGGAAAACGTGCTCATAATGCTTTATATCTAATCATGCCACATGCCCCCAACCATCAAGCCAACCATCCAACCATTCTAGTGGAGGAAAATTAGTAAAAGGCAGTGTCTCAGGCACTCAACCATAAGATGTCTATGTTGTGAGTGAGTGTTGTGTCTGGCCTCGAGGATGGGGGCTCCTGCTGCTGTTGCTACTGCTGTGTGGCATAAAGGGTTTACAAGCCATTAGTTGTTGCCACCCCCCTTTCCCCCATTCCGATTCCATTTTCATAAACGACAAAATCGCTTAATGTCTTTTTGGCTGCTGAAAAGGATTTTATTTTAAAGGAAATGCGAGGTTTTTTTTTTTGCTTCAAAAGACAGTCTTACTGTCTCTCTCTCTTTGCTGTCTCACTGTTTGGTCGGCATTTTCTGTCTCATTCATACAGTAGATCAACAAATGCACTCTGTCTCTGTCTCAGGGGGGGCTAAACATATATAGAGGGTGGGGGGTATAGAGGGTCAAGGGTTAGAGGGCTTTGTTCTGTTCTGATTTTGCCAATTGAAGTGGTAAACTCAATGCAACAAGAAGTCTCGCACATCAGCCGATCGTACTGCAACCGGAAACGGAAACGGATATCGGTAACCGGAAACCAAAAACCGAACCACACAACGTTACACAACACTTGTCTTTGTTTTATTTTCTTGCAGGACTTACTGTGATCTGTACTTTGATTTGTGCTTTGCAGCACTGTTTTTATAAAAGCCAGCTTACAACACTGACATAAGACATGTTTACAACACTGTTTCAAGTACAGTGCGTGACTAGTCTTGTTTTTATAGCTTTTTAATTATTTTTATAGCAAATCGCAGTAAATCACAGCCTGTTTTTAAGTTTTTTTTTTTTATTTTTTATTTTTTAACACACCAACTCACAGTCATTTGGGGAAAAAATCACTCTCTCTTGTTTTTATTTTATTTTTTAGGTTTTTTGTTTTTTTGGTGAAACTTACCACGATTTTGGCTGCCGGGCGAATAACTGGGCGCCGGTGCCGGTACCGGAGTTGTGGGTGGCCCCGCCGGACTGTTGGCCGCCGTTGTGGGTGGCGTTGATACAAGGGGCACGCCCACAACACCGCCCTCCCTGGAGGCAATGTCCTGCATTACGGATGCCGCCCGACTGCCCACACCCGCCGGTTGCAATATGGTATACTGCTTGCCATCGGCGAGGGGTTCTTTTCCGGGTGTACGTGGCTTCTCGCCCAGCTGACTGGCAATATCGAAGGCGGTATTGCGGGGCGTGGCCTCAAGACTGGCCAGCTGTTGTTGTTGCTGTTGCATTTGTTGCTGGTGCTGTTGTTGTTGCTGCTGATGCTGATGCTGCTGTTGTTGTTGTTGTTGCTGACTTGCCGCTGCAGCTGCTGCATAGCCGTAGTAAGCCAATCCGGCGGCAGATTCCGCCGCAGCAGAGTAATAATAGTTCCTCTTGATAATATCAATGGGAGGCTTGAAGGCAGAGGCCGCCTGGGCGTAGCCTCCGCTGGATATGGAGGAGTCCTCGAGGTCCTGCTCCTCGGGACTGAGACTGAGGCCAGAGGCAGCGATTCCGGCGACTGGCTTGCGATTCCGCTCCAGACCGACACTGGCATTGAGACGGGCCTGATCGTTCTCCTTCTGTCGGTGGAACCGGGAAAAGTTGGGACTTGTGCTGGCCGAGTTGAGTTCGTACTTTTGCTTCTCCTCGAACAGGTTCTGGAAGGGAGGCGGATTCTCGTCCTGCTCCTGCAATCTGTACAGATTCCCGCGACCCGAGTCCGGCCAGCTGCCCGACAGGCTCTTCAGGGCCGCCTGCGTTTCCCGTATCAGGGTCTCATCGTCCTGATCCGCCTGGGCATTGGGATTCGGCAGCAGTCCCCCCGACATGGGGCTATCGGGACTATCGGTTATATGACCCTGTTTCCTCTTCTTTTGCGGTAAATTATTATTATTGCTGTTGGTATTGTTGTTGTTATTATTCATATTATTATTGTTGTTGTTGTTGTTATTATTGTTAGATTCTTCGTCGCGACTGCAACGCTTGCGTCGCTTGATGGATGTCTCGTGATCAGAGGTGCCAGTACCGCCGCCATGGGTATTACTACCGGAATTATTGGTGTTCATGTTGCTCTCCACCAGGGGGGTGTCCTTGGTGAGGGGACGCTTCGATAGCGCCATGGCTTTACTCTCTACTCTTGTTATTTTGTTTCAAAGCCAGCGTGCTGTACAATGAAGAAATTTTGTTTTGAAACTAAAAATCATCCATCCAATGTCTGACGACACAAATAGTCCAATTCTACTAAAAAAAAAAACTAAAATAAAAAAAAAAAAGTTAAAAATCAGAAGAACCTATTTCCCGAAATCCAAAACTACAAAGCGAGAGTTCAGGGACCTATATCTTTGAGAAACCAGACTAAACAAAATCGAAACTAGTGCACCATGGAAGTCATATAAAAGGTAGAAGTTTTCTCACCTAGATCCTCATAAAAATGTCCTCATAAAAATATATAGTTTATTACCTCAATAAAGACAACTTAATGAAGTTTTGTTTTTGGAGTTTTGTTTCTGCAATTCCTACAATTGGAGTTTTGAAATCACTAAACCCTACGCCTAAAAGTAGGCTTTGAAAAATTGTAAGCTTGTTTAAAGGACCCTAAGCATATAGAACCCTCTAATATATATAGTACCTCTGATCTAGAATGTATATAATGGATATCGACTCTCGATTTTCTCGATTTGTCAATAATTTTTTTGTTTATTAAATTCTCAATGTGATTAATTCTTGTTGCATTGAATTTCTTATACTTGTACATTGATATTTTTTTTAATTCCTCTAGTTTGTTGTTAATATTTTTTTGTAATTTCAATTATATTCGATTTATCTGTATAAACAAATATGGTATATTTTTTTTATAGTTTAGTTCTTGTTTTTTGTTTTTTTTTTTTCAGTAGCTCTTGTTGCAAGTTGGGTTTTTGTTTATAAATATATATATATATATTTTTTTTTTGTTTGTTTGGTTTTTGCAGGGGTCGGGTCTGGGTGAGAAGGATCAGCAGTGGATATATACAAATACTGAAATTTTGGGGGTCTTTTTTTTTTTTTTTATTAATTTTGTTTTAAGATTTCAAGATTAAAGAGAGACTTAAATTTGAGGAACTAGTGGTAGTGATTATAAAGAAGAATCTAAAACTTATATGTGAACTTTACCTATTTGCTGAATATCTGTATTCTTTAGTTTCGATTTTGTTTCAAGGTTTAGCGTTTTGATATATATATTTTTTTTAATTTTTATTTTTAAAACACTTGCCACTTTTTTTTGGTGGCTGAGATGCCATTAATTTTTTTTCGGATTTCGGGTTTTGATGTTGCAGGTTGCTGGTTGCAGGTTGCAAGTTGCTATCACACACACACACACACACACTCATTAAACACACACACTGGCATGTGCATCTATATGTATATACATGTATATATGTTTACCGTTTTGCGGAGATCACCAATACAAAACAGCACGACAAAAAAACAAAAACAATAACAATCTAAATAGAAACAAAAAAAAAAAAAAATCAACAACAATTAACTTTTTTTTTGTTAGCCACTCACGTTTTTTTTATTTTAAAATATTAACGACGGCGTTGTCTTCAAAAGAGTGTTGCAAGTTGCTAGTTGCAGGTTGCAGTTTCTAGTTTTTTTTTTTAGGGTTGGCCTATGTGGCGTATACTTGATATTTGAAACGCGCACTATTAGCTTTCTTTTTTAAAATATTATTGTTGGATTCGTGTTGTTTGCAATGTTGCACATAGCATGTTGCATGTTGCACTTTTATTGTTTAGAGCCGGCACAACAATCGCGACCTTAGAAAGTTTTTTTTTTTTAGTTTTTCCGCGAAAACTTTTATTTGTGTCTCACTTTTTGCGATTCTCCAAGTTTCTTGTTTGTTTGTTGTTGTTTTTTTGGGTTGTAAAAAAAAGAACGGCTTATGGGCTGTCTTCTCTGGGTAGCTATGTGTAGCTCTGGGTTGTTGTAGCAGAATCAGTACAAAATACTGAAAAAGTCGGATGAAAAGTTTCTGGCGTCGCAGCGAGGCGGCGGTGAAGTCCGGACGTCCAAAACCCGACTGCTCGATGCGTTTGGGGTAATAAAATTTTACATCGTCGGCAGTGGCAGTGGCAGCGGCGGCGACAGCAGCGGCGGTAGCAGCGCCCTCGGCCAGCGTCAACGCAACGCTTCAACTTCGGCCAAATCGGTGCCCAGGTCCTTGGTATCCAAACCACACGCACACACACACACACACGCTCACACATACATGTACGGTATATACTAGCTTCGGTTTTTCCCACGAGCTTCGTGGCAACTTCGGGTCCTTAGCGGGCCGGAAGGGGGGGGGGCTTTCAGTCAGTGTTCCTTTTTCAGCCTGTTCCGTTATTCCGTTTATTACGTTTTCCCGTTTTCCAGGCGGAACGTGAGCGTCTCTACCTGTTCTAAGTTCGCTGCGAACTGACAGTTTTCCAAAGTTGTCGAACTTTTCTCGAACGCAGCGGCAGCGGCGGCGGCAGCGGCAGAATTGCAGCCGAAAGTACGTCCGGCGTCGCTGTCGACGTCGCTGCCGGCTGTCGTCATTTTTCGGAGTCGCTGGCTTCGGCTTTCACCGAAAAATTCACGTAGAACAGTTACAGTTTCGCAACGAGGGCGTATAACAGTTGGACGAGTCGGCGCAATCGCTGCCACCCCCGCGGCCGACTGCGACGCCGGCAGCGGCCGAGGACGAGGCAGAGCTTCGGGTCAACAATTTGTCCGAAAAAAGGGCGGCATTCCGTCATTTGTGGGCTCCTTCCCCCCAAAAAAAAAGCCAACAGCAGAAAAAAATTCGTTGAATAAAAAAAAAAATGGTGGGTCCCAAAAAAAAAATAGGGAGAGATTTTTCGGAGCAGGCTGCGACGTTGACCGAAGCAGAATCCGGCTTATCTCAAGTGCAGGGACTTGCACTTGTCCGTTGTCCGCTGTCCGCTGTCCGTCAACGATCGCATTTTTTTCTTAAATATTGGCTTAGTTGCAAGAATAATATTAAAGACTTGGTATAAAAAACCAGAGGAATCTACATCTAGAGATTTTGGGAGAAGAAAGACAGAGAAACATGCACAGACTTGCACTTGTCCGTTGTCCGCTGTCCGCCAACGATCGCTTTAAAGAACTTGGGTTGGTTTAAGGATGTTACTGGAAAGGTCCTTGTTTCAAAAGAAGGCTATATAGAAGAAGAAGAAGAACTATATAGGCTATATCTTTTTTATAGACATCGATTTTTTGGGGGAAAAAGCAAGCACGGACTTGAAGTTGTCCGTTGTCCTGTGAACGTTATTCAACACTAAGTTTTCGTTATCGTTACAAATGTCGATGATCGAAAACTTAAGATTTTAAAAGCAAAACCAAATATTACAAAAATATCATAAAAAAGGTAAATATTTTGTAACAACTAGTGACTTTCTTTAAGAAATTATCAAATCGGCACCTGTCCGTTCTACTTTCACGATCGCAGTAGAAAAACGAAAGCCAGATGTCAGACGCAAGTGCCGTTCCAAGACCGAACCCAAAAGCCCAGTTCTGCGACAGGTGGCGCCTGGCCCATTTCCAGGTGCCTTATCAGTGCCCTGACGCATTTTATATATATATTTAAAATATACATATATCTGATGATTCAGGAGCCGCGAAGCAGCTGTCCGATCCGCATAATCATGGCCATTAGGAATCATCGATGGAGTGCTTTTCCAACTTTTAAACTTTTCCGAGTTCAGCGATAGGGGTTTCCCATAATGACGAAGAAGGTACTAGAGATAGAGATTAATAAGAAAAGGGGGATTTAATTTTATTAAAATAAACTAAGAAAATTATAGAATATATTTGTTACTAAAATAAAGGTTTATAAACACTAAAATTCTCCTCCTCAAAAGATATTATAGCTCATCGTTTTACTCAAAATATTATTTATTGCATTTATTTTTACATAAAAGTATAGTAACATTTGCTTACTTAATTTATAAAAAATATAGATAATAAAGGAGATTATAAATTGCATAGATTATATAGATAATTAATAAAAATAAATAATTATGGAAAATTAAAGTGAACTTTTCGCTAAGAAATTTTTGAAAAAAGGCCTATGACACACTAAAGTTTTAAAGGGATTTCGTATTATTTCATTTTTAATACTTATGTAGTTAATATTTTGATACAAAAAGGTATACAACACCAACATATATTTAATATATTTATTCTATATTTAATATATCGCATAAAATATAGAAGGTATAATATTTAATATTTAATGTAATATTCCTGGAACGTCCTTCCTCAGAAGTTGATGAATAATTCATTAAAAATAAAAAGTTAATTCTTCTCAAGACATTGATGCTAAGATATCCTGTAAAACATCCGCATGTTTCTTTTCTCCATTTTTTATAATTCCTTGACATTGTTTTGGCTTTTTTTTGTTGTTGCGATTTTAGTAAGACTTTCTTAATTTCCGAGGTATCCAGTTTGGAGAAAAGAAAAGCGGATATTGCCGCCACAGACGAACAGAGGTTCTTTCAACTAGTTTCCAAGGAAAGGGCTTTGGTTGCGAATGCAAAGTCACTGTGTGTGTGTGTGCACTGGGCCGTAATTAAAATAATTAAATGTGGAAAAAAGTAATCACAAGATTGAAAAGTAATTTACACATGTAAGCAAACACCATCCATATACACACATACACCCATAGAAACACATAGATATAGACATGTGTAGCTTAAACAAATACGCGCACAAACAAAGCCCGCAGGATACGCGCACAGGATACTGAAGAAAACCAGTTGAAGACGACGGGTTCAAAGAAAGCCAGGCACAAAAAAAAAATATATGTATATATGTATATATATAAGAAAAATAAATGAGAAAAAAAACCGAAGGTTCTATACATAAACTTTTTTTAAAATGAGCTCTTAAGGAAGAGTTTTCTAAAAATTTTAGTTATGGGTTAACTAGTGGAACGATTTGGATAATTTTGATATATATTATAAAGAGAATATATGTATAGTAGAGCATGTACCAAGTTTCAGCTTGATATCTTAAGAGATGAGGTATTAAAATAAGCTTATAGCTTTCAGTTTTTATATATCTCTATTCACATGTCTGACATGGAAAAAAGTTCAATAGTTTCGAAATACTTTAAAGGACCTCTTAGATATACCTTCTTTTAGGGTATACACATATAGAAAATCTGAAGAAAACCCGCTGAAGAAGCGGAAAATAAAGAAAGTAAGAAAAAGAGGAAAAAAAAGCCACCCACACACAGTGCCAGCAATTGCCAAGGCAAATGGAAAAGTCAACACGAACGAAACGCACACAATCCTGATGAGAATCTCCAGCTATACAGGATCAGGAAAGGGATGCAACCCATCCTCAAAGAAGGGGTTAAGGCTAGTGGGTGAAGGCTGTGGGTGCTGTGGGGATTAGCAGCTTGGAGCCCCCAGTGTCTTTCGTAAACGCGAAAACGCAAATGATTTCTCTTATTTCCAAGCGGTCGCGGTTATCTCAAAAAAGGGTGCTCCAAAAAAAGGACCAGGAAAGGGGTGCCTTGGGGGGAGGGGGTGCTACTACTATTCCAGGCATCAGTCAAAATTTGCATGTCTAGGTCTTACAGTGAAAGAAAGTTAGGATGCTTATGTGGCTACTATTAGGTTTTTAATTATAATTAGTAGGAGTTACTAAGTATAGAGTTTTTTGAAATTTTAATGGTGAAACTCAGTGGTATTGTTTATTTTTTAATTTTAAAATTAAGAAAATATTAATTTTATATATTGTTTTGCTTAATTAAAAAAAAGATTTTAAGTCTAGTTTTATTTTCTTTAGTTTTGGATAAGTCTTTAAATATTAAAGGAAACTTCTTTCGTCACTAAAACCTATATTAAAAATTATGGGCTTTTCCTGTGTTCATCACTGGACTTTTTCAACTTCAAGGCATTTTTGAAGTAAAATGCATAAAGAATTGGTTTTTAAGCTACCAAATAGTTAAATCCTAATCCTAGTTTTTATTTATATTTTATAATAAATATTTAAAATACTAATTCCTTTTTTAAGAAATAAATAATTTGCATTTTGAAGACCTCTCTTTTTTCCAGTTCTTCAATTTAAGCTGAGATGTGCCACAGGCAAAGGGTAAGAAAAATGGATTAGGGGGGTGGAGTGGAGCAAGGGGCTCGGTCTGGCAATAGTCAAGGGGTGGAGAAAGTAGAGAAAGCGGAGAAAGCTGGCTGCAGGCTGAGCGGCCACAGACGTTGGTGCAAATCTAAGGACAACAAAAATTAAGTGGCAACAAGAAAATAAGTCACTTTTTGCTAAGAAAGGGGTGGGGGGATGGCTAGGCAAGGGCGTAGGCATGGGCGTTAGCGTAGGCGTGGGCGTGGCAGGCGGTAGGCGGTATTTGGTAGACAGACGCCGCGAAAGTCCTGGGCCAAGGCAACGAAATGATTGACAGCGCATAATTAAATTAATTGAGTAATCCACTGGCTGGCTCACAGCGGGCTGGCTGCCAGGAGAGGGCGAGGTGGAGGGGTGGCTGAGTGGGGTAGTGGGTAGTAAAGGGTTAAATTCCCAACGGTTGCGGTGCACACAAATGTGCCGCTGATGCGAGGCCACGCGGTTTCGGTTGAAAAACCAAAAGAAAGACATTTCCGCATACCCCCACCCCCATTCACTCGCCCGTACCACCCACCCACCCACTCACCAGCCAACACCCCTGGCCCCTGCAACTTTCTCTTCCCAGTTTGAAAATTTTCCGGCTTTCTCCGGCATAACACGAAAAATTCATTTGAGTCTAGTGGTGGCCTTGGGAAGATCGCGCTGATGGAAGGAAAATGGAAAATTCGTGTCCGGATTAAAGAAAATCAACATTTGCAGATTTTGGTCAGAATAGTTTGGTAATAAAAATTGGATAACATTAAAAATTAATCACAACACGATGGCCAAAAAATAAAAAGATAATTATTAAAGGAAATAATGGTGAGTTTTGTTTTTGAAAAATAATTCACTCAATGGGTTTAGTTTTTAAATAAAACCCAGGTTTTAAAATATATTTTTTAATAATTAAATTTAGTTTGTTATTTTCTTAATTTAATAAACTTCCTAAATTCTTCAAAAATCTCTTACTTTTCACTTCCAAAATTTTCATCTCTAGTGGCACTTGGTGACTGTTTTTTCGCATAATGAGAAACCGCGTCGCAAAATGAGTAAAAACCAAAATTGAAAGAAATAAGCCGGAATGCTATGTGGCAGCAACACCCCTCTCCCACTCCCGCCCCCTTTAACCCCATAGCTTGGTCTGACTCAAACCCTTAACCCTTTATGCTCGTCTTGAGGGAAAATGTCGCCGCTGGAGCACATGAACACCGACAATCCCGCAGCTGGGCTAACACTTTTTGCCAAGGCGGTTCATCATCTTGCCAATGCACTGAGAGAAATTGTTGGTAAATTTAGGACCTTAATTTAGGATTTTAGTATTTAGGACTTTGTTCCTTGACCGTTGATTGGATTATAAGGAACTAGTTAAATAAATCCAATTTCTATTCTTTGTGTTTTTTAAAATTGTTATATTTAAGTAAGATTTCTTTCGTCACTAAAACTGGTATTAGATATTTTTAAATATGTGATAAATCTGGAATATAAATGTAATTTTACTTTAATGTATTGTTTTTCGTCACTAGTATACCAGTTACTGGTAATATCAAACGATTTTAGCTTTTTCAAGAGAGTTCGTCACTGCAAATCACTATTTTTTCTATTTAAATATTTTATTTAATAACTTGTCTTGTTTTGAATCTTTTAAGAAATCTCATATTTCTTTAACATCTCTAAAAATATTTCTAGCTTATATATATTTTTTGTAGAGTCCTTTTTTTCAAGTGCATTATGCGGCTTGACTTGGAGGTGGCAGGTTAAGGCGTAGGTGTAGCCATAGCTTGTGGTTTCCTCTTGATGTGAGCCTTTGTCTTATGATATCGTCTTTCTTGTTGCCCCCGCCTCCTGGCCCCTGTTCCTCCCCTGCCCCCAGGGGGAGGTGGCAGCTGAGGCAGTAGCAGCCATTGTCTCGGGCGCTTTATTAAAATTAGTAAAAATTGTGAAAAAGGGCTGGCTGTGCTACGGGCTGAAACCACCCATCCACCCAACCGCCCAACTCCTCATCCCCCCCGACCACCGGCGGCCAGTGACAAGTGCCGCAATGCTGAAAGATGTTTAAAGGGGTGGGAGATGGTGGGAGTTGGTGGGGGTGGGGGAACTTACAACGCGGAGCTTGCTGCGGGCAATTGTTTACGAGTATATCGCAAATTAAGTAGGGCTTAAATTTTACAAGCATTTCGCCTTTAAGAGTTAAGTGCTTTTCTGTTTCCCAGCCACGGTGTTATCGCCAAAAACAGTTTCTTGGCCACCATACTCCATTATGGCCACCCACCGCTGCCACGCCCCCGCCTCTTGGGTGGGTTTTTTGTAAGGATTTTGGATTTTGATTGCCAGCAATTCGCCTTGGCATCCGTCTTTGACACTCAACACTCTTAGTTGACATTCCGCCTTGGAATTCCAGTTCGTGTCCTGGCGACTCCTAGTCCTTACTCCTCTCTCCACCCTCCTCTCTCCTCACTCCTCTTTCTCCTTTCTTTACTTTTTTTTTAGTCCTTATTCTCTAAGTACTTTTCACTTGATGGGGTTATTTTTGTGGAGACATTTTGCGGGGTTGCCTCAACAAATAATTATAATCGGTGGGTTAAAGCCTTTAATTTCTATATTTTAATGTAGTTTTGATTCTAAAATAAAATTCATTTTTAATTCTTAAATTAGACCTCCTTTTTTGGTATGACTTCTGTTGAATTTAAGTTTTTAAAGCTAAAGTTTGGATTTTGGGAAGTTTACATATTCCCCAAAAAATAAGAGAATAAGATCTAACTTTTCTCTTTTTTTTATAAAAAATGACCCATAATGCCCCATAAATGTCAAGTCAATAATATATCGCTTTGTATATTTTTTGACTTAATCTATAAGATTAACACTTCATAAGTTCCATAAATACAATGAAATAAATTTTATTTTGTTGAAAACTCTTCTAGAGATTACCTATTAAAGCTTTTAATAATTTAATTTAAAACTTAAAAATGTACTCTAATTACTTATTAATTTATTCCCATTTATTCTTCAACCCTTTAATCCTTGGAGAGGCCCTAAACATCCTTTTCCTTGCTGGCTTTTGAAAAATAGAAACATTTTCGACTGCGCTCCAAAAAGTATGCTACAAAAATTGGCATTCTCTTCAATTGAATTGATTCCAGCCTAATGAAGTTCCCCTTACACATATATGTGTTTGTGTCTGTATTTGTGAGTTGCAGGATAATCATAAAAAGGAACTGAGGGTATGGGTCTGATTCGTGGTTAATAATATTTGTGGCTTGTGGCCGCCGAGAGAGGAAAAGTGACTGCAACCGCAATGGTTTCGGTTTTGATTTTCGGTGAATAATGTAAAGCAGGATTCTGTCCACAACCCCTGCCCTAGCTCCTGCTCCTGCTCCTGCTCTGGCATATCCTGGCCGCCTTTCAAATCCTCGGCTTGTCCTTGGCGTAGCAAGTCTTTTTAATATTCCGTTGATGCTGCCGCCTTGACATTGCAGCTCAGCCCCCATCCACCCTGGTACCAGGTCCTTTTTCTCGCAGGACTCTGCAATTACGCGTATAGGATGATGATTAACGCTCAGACAGACGGGGGTGCGGGTGGGTGTATAACGTCTTGGTGGCAACTTGATTTTGCATTAACTGAAGCAAAGCTAATGAGTCTCTGCATGTGGATTCGCATCCGAATCTGAATCCGAGTCCACAAACGAATGCGAATTTGTATCTGAATCAGATTCATGGTCCACATCTAAAGGATTTTTGCGTATTTTCTTAGCAATTAGTTGGTCCTTGCTGGCCAAAGATGTACACATTGAAAAATATTTCAAGGGAAGTTTCTAAAAGATGTCCAAAGATGTATGAAATTATGAATTTTCAAAAAGCCTAGGCCTTGGATTTGGATGCTTTTATAAAAAACTAATTTTAAACCTTAAAAAAATATTGTTTTTAGATCATAAATTTAATTATTTTCATTCTAAAATTATAATTTCTTTTAGAATAATTTCTCATTTTTTTTCAACTGCATTTTTAGGCAAGCAAGTGACTGAGTTATGAAATTAGCAGACGCATTTTTATGGAAATGAAAGCGGAAAGTTGTCGGTACATAAACACTGAGATTCGTATAGGCTTGTCCTTCGGGAGTCCTGCGGGAGTTTTTCAAGGACACCGGGCCGAGTTGCGGGTCTGTGTCCTGGCCTGTGTGTACGCTCTTTGGAGTTCGTTGCTGTTTGGCTTTTCGCAATGTAGTTAAAGCCTTTCGCCTTTACTGCCAAAAAGTTTCTTTTTTCTGCCATTGGTCCTTGGTCCTTAGTCCTTGGCGGCGCATGGCGGATGGCGGGCGTTTTAATCAGGCAAAGTGTGAAAGTACGACTTTGGCGGCCAAAAAGTTTCGTCTTTATACATATTTTTAATATGCCAAGCGTGGCCAAAAATCCCGGAGACTCTGAATGTGAATCCTCATCCTTTTTTTTGTAGTAGTATTTTCAGGACTCGGAATATGAAGCCTGGGGAGTGGGAATCAAGTGTCTGCATCTGTGTCTGTAAAGTCTGGCAAGTCGTCGCAACTTTTCCGCAACTCTTCGATTCCACTTGCCACAGCCCCCTCCCGGCCACTTTCTACTTTCTACTTTCCTTTCAAGGCTCTTTAATTAGTCCTTGTGCGTATGCGGGGCCGGTCCCGTCTCCTTAACAGCTCCTTAAATTCTTGCCAGCCTGGTTAATTGCAATTTAGAAACTGCCGGCAACACCTACTACTATACACAGCGCGATTGGAAAGTCCTTCATGTCCTTTCCCCCCGACATCAGTGTCATAATCGCTAATGTTAATTGCCAGCCACTATAAAGGATATCTGGCGTTGGAGTCCTGCTGCCATCGAGTGCTGGCATTACCCAAGGATCTCAATGGGTTTTCAATGCGATACAAGGATACAATAAGCACTGGAAAAATATCTAAAATATTAATATGATTTTTATTAAAAAAAAAAGATTAATTTTCTTAACTGACAAAGTATAATCAACAGTCTACTATCCCCAACTTTATGGTCTTTATAAGATTATTAATATATAATATTATTCTCTTAGTGTATTTGTAATATCCTGCATATGCGTTTCCATATCTGCATCTAACACGCATCATTTATGCCTTGAATGTAAAGAGGGCGGAGGGCGATTACTAACGGGATCTATCTACTTTTAATTGCCGGCAATTAAAACTTAAACACACCTCCGTACGAGGGTTGCTACATTAGTTGCCGCCGTCGTTGTTCGGGTGCGTGCCGAGATCCATTTAGTGCGTTTGCCAGTGCGGTTAAGTCACCAAGGTGCTAAGTGCCAACTGGAAACAAGGGGCGGCCTTTAGTGGGTTAATGATGTAGGGGAGGGGAGGTGAGGTTGTGTGCTATTAGGGGGTTAAGGGCCAAAGCAACTAACAAGAAAATTGCGTGGCTGGAACTAATACAATACGCACTTAAGCCATCTTGGGTGATTGAAAAGCGATAATATGCAGTTTCAATCTCACGGTTTTTAAAAATGAAGAGGACACCTAAAAAAAGCTGTACACGTAATATTATACATATATTCATATATTTCTAAATATTTCCAAGCCCTAAGTTTAAGATTTTTATAATCCTTACACATATCTTATGCTTAAATCATTTTATTTTCGAAAACTATGGTTAGGCTTTTAGAAAAGACTGTTTCTTGACTTTCCAAACCATTTTGTTAGAATCATTTTAGAAAGCCATTTTTTAGGTTTCTTCAAATTCTTATGTAAACATTCTACAATTTAAGATAAAATCCTTTTAGATTTAAGTTTGAGCCTTCATTCCTTAAAAATTTACTAAAAAAAGTATAACTTGTTTCAGTTTCCATAAAAATGTTCAAAAACCTTGTTCTTTTAAAAAGAAAGGTTTTAAAACTTGAATAGCTTGCTTATAATTCTAAGGAGAATCTAATAAAGAATTAATCTTTTGTTTTTAAATAGCTCTAAATAAAAAATTTGAATGTTTTCAAACCGTTTTTTCAAATCTTTTCTTTCCAAAGAAGGTTTAGTGTTTTTTGAAAAAGTTGCCGTCGAACTTAAGATGATGGATAGCTTGTTTTTAAATTTGACTAAATTTAAATTTATTAAATTTAACCAACCCTATTTAGTTAAATACATAAATAATTTTGTATTAATTATATAATATAATTCACTATAAATATTTTTTTGTAAATTTAGTAAAAAGCCCTTAAGAACCACCGAGGCTGGTGGTTAACTCCTGAGCGGCCTGGACAACCACAGACAGTTCCCACGGAGGAAAATATATAAAAATTTCTGTCAAGAATCGCGGTTGTCAGCCACAACATATTCATAAAAGTTAAACTGCCATTAATAAGTAAAGCGAGACAGAGGCATGTACAGGAACAGGACGAGAGGGAGAAGGGGATCGAGAGTGGGAGGTATGTCAGGGTGTCCTGACAGCGTCCTTGCTGCGCCTCACGCTAATTAAATTCAATTAAACGACAATCAAACAATGTCAAGCGGAAGTCAAAAAAAAACTTTAGCGATTACATAAAAAAAAATAATACCAAAAACAAAAAATGGTGGAAAAAACACAGAAATGAAAATGAGAAACGAAACAAATTCAACCTGTCCATGACAGGACCTCTCCCCCTATCCCTACCCCTACCCGGTCGGAAAGCGACCATGCCCTCATTTGTGGCCTACGCCCACGCAATTTCCCAGGCCACGCAATGCATGGAAAATCGTGGAAAATCATGAAAAATGTGAGACGTGAAATGTGAAAAGTGAAAGCTGTAGAATAACATTCAAGTAATTATTTTCATTTCTTTTCGACAATGATGTACTCTTATTTTCAGAGGGTTAATGGGCAATGTGATGAAAAATAAATATTATATTAGGTGGTTATAATATTTAAGATATAATAAATAAAACAAGGGGATTTTTAAGCAAAGAGATCTTATCAAATATCTACTAGAAAGAGGTGATTTTTGATTTCTGCTCCTTATATTCAAGTTATTTCTTTAAAGATGAAAAATATCTACATAGAAATAAAAAATAGAGTATTCAACGTTTGTTTTGCATAACTAATTTTAGTTTTTTTTTTTTTAGGCTTAGGTTTTTTTTTGGTTGGTTTTCATTTTTTCATTTTCACTTTGACTGACGACTTTTGCTTTTCGGCAACAATTGACACGCGATATGGGCTACTGTCGCAGGACCTCCTCCTACCTCTTACTCTTGGACAAATTATAGAGACTCTCCTCCCCTTAAAACCTAAAAAAAAAGTAACAAAAATATGACTAGAGGGCCCATTAAAATAGAATATTTGCTACCCAGTACTTGAATTTTGATTTTAAGGAAATTAAATAATTTTTAAGGATAAACCTAGATAAGATAAGCTTTGATAGATAATTATATATATTTTCTTTTAAATACCTTATATATTAAAACTTGTACCATATACCCTTACACCCTCAAAAGTACCAGGTATTATTATAAAACAAAACAAATCAAATTCAAACTGTGAGTTTTTTTTGAGTAATTTTGTTGTTTGCGTGACTCGTTGTTTGAAATGCTTATGATAATGACGGGAGTGGACTTCAGACTTTAGGTTCACAGGACAACTGGCCAGGACAGCTTGCATCCGAGAGATGATTTTTTTGTTGTCGTCCTGCTGGCAGTTGCGACTTCAACCTGTTGACAGCTTGGACCAAGCTAAGCGAGCGTGTCACATGTCCTGGCGCGAGTTGGGTTCAAAAAAAAAAGGGTTAAAGGGTGTGTGAGTGTGGGCTTAACCCTTTCAACGCATTTCATTAACGCTTTCATATCCTTTTCTCTAGGTTTTCGGTTGGTTACACCTTTTTTTCCAGGCCCCCTGTTTTAAAGTATTTTTTGTTGGTTTTTTTATTATTACTGCCGAGGACTCTTTCCTCATTTAGCATGCAACGAATATATATTTTTTAATGCGTCGGTTTACTTGCTGATGAAGTGAATCAAATTGAGGCTGAAAAACGGAAGTTGGCTAGAAGAACCCACAGCCCGGACCGTGTAATTGCATTTTTATTACTTGGCCAAGGCCTTCGAGTCACTCATCTCATCTAATTTCATCTCAAGAGTTTTCCAACCGCGACTCCCAGTTGAGGGGTATTTTTTTTCTTCAATAACTTCCTTAAAAAAGGGGTCGAAAAGGTAAGAAAAAAAAATATGAAAGGGTTGCCGGTCATAAAACAGCGGCAAAAATTCATCATCAAAGGTGTAAAAACTTTTAATATGTTTAATTTTCCACCTATTCTTATCAGCCAATCGCTGAATGCTTGAAATGGGTAGCAAGGGTATTATAAACCAGCCAGGAATATTAGGAAATATTTAAGGTTATCTGGGGAATATGAGGTTTTTTTATAAATTAAAATTTTTGTTAATTTTCTTATTTAAATTTGGCCAGTGATATTTTGAAAGAAACTTACCAATAAAGCTTGGTCGAGAAAGACTGTATGAATTCTTTGGGTTTTTTTTTGAATCTTTAGACTTTAGAATCTTGTGGCTTAATATGTTAAATACAATATTTCAAAAATAACTAATGTTTTTATGAATTCTGTTCCTAAAAAAAATCTATATTTCAAGCTAGTCTTTTCTTTCTAAAATGTATGTAAAATTTCGAGTGAAATTATATTTAATTTGTTTCTTAAAAACTGCTACAAAATACGATATAAATTAGATAGTTTTAATATAAAATTACTAATAACTAGGTGGCTTAAAACAAGGGTCATTCAATATTAAGTTCTTGAACTCTTAAGTTCTTAAGAATTCTTAACTCTTAAATTCTCAAAAAATTGTTAATCTGATAAAATATTTAAAATTTTAAACAAACTCTAGATGATATCCTTTTGCACTGGATATTTATTTAGTCGTTCATTAATGCACTTTTTGATATCCTTTTGGCCCCCACAAGTCCTGTAAGTAAAGAGACTACCACAGGGAAAAATAAAAACAAGGAAGGGAGAGTTGGCTGGTTTAGCTCCTTGGCTGTTGGTCATAAAAACGCTCCTTGAAGATGTCCTGCCGCTGCCAGGGTCTCCGCCACTTTTGAATAATTTTAACCCAAATAAAAAATGATGTGAATTCCTAATTAGGCACAAAAACCAGCTAAACAGAGAGACCGCGACAGAACCCACAAGGAAATCAGCGCCGTTTGTTCACTAAAATTTTCACAAGGAGCTGGCAGGCGTTATGATGATGGCTAAATGCCAGGACACAGGACAGACGATTGAGGACTCACACAGGACTCGGAGTCCTGACTGTCACGGCCACGTGGGAATTGAGAGCTTCAGCGCCAAGTCCAGATATCCAGACTTTGACCACGCCTGACTAGTTAAAATGCAAGGATTTCCTTTTTTTCCTTTCACTCCCCCCCCTCCTCCTTCTGGCAGGATATGGGGGGTGTTGTCGCTGTAGTTGGAGTAGTAGCCCCGCAGCGTCGCATTGACAAATTGATATTTGCATTTAAATTGAAAATTTACATTTGTGCCAACGATGACGATGATCGAGAGACTGTTGGTTTTTTTTTAGTAGCTTTTTGGGTCCTGAAGAGTCCTGGTGTGTCCTGGCGATTGCAGTGCCTTGTGGTCACAGTGGTGTAATTCACATTAAATGCCGCATTTTTCTTATTTCTGGCCCATTTCCATATTTTTGATACCCGGTACTATCAGAAATGAAAAGTATATTGTTTGTATTGTTAAAATATAAAATATGTGATATATTTGATTGCCAAATCGTTGGATAATTTTTAAAGAAGCTATAAAATATTATTTCCAAAGATAATATAACTTTCTTTAAAACGGAATTCCTAGAGAAGCCAAAAAGTATGCCTCATTTTATAGTCAATCATTGTAGGCAAGATACAATAGTAGTACCAGGTATCTCATAGTCTAATAAATCTTCCTTTTCTTGCTCCTTTTTCTGCGGCCAACGTCACTTCATTCGCTTGACATTCGACATTAATACCATCCCAAAAAAAATAGAAACCCAAAAATAAAGAACAGCAGACACAATTTGCATTATGAAATAACATTTCTTTTTCTTTCATTGCCAGGACCTCCCAAAGCACTCCTTAGATTGGGCACAACACCAAGAAAAATAAAAGCAACAACAACAAAAAAGAAATAATATAAAAAATATAAAATAAAAAAAACAACCAAGCAGCTGCTTGAAGAGCCAATCTGTGTTTATTACTTTATGCTCTCGTTTTGGGCAACATTTTGAGGCAACATGGTGAGGATGTGGCATGTGGCAGGTGGCCGGTGGCCGGTGGCTGGTGGCTGGGGTTTTGGTTTTTTTTATCCTTGGGACAGTGAGCACTTTGCCTTTGGTTTCAATCAATCAAAGGTGGCTGCACAGGCACTGCAAGAGGACAAATGTCAATCGAAGGGGGTTTCTTCATCCATTTCCATAAATAGGGTGGCTGAAATAATATTCACAAAATGTTAATAAATTAAAAATACTTCTTGGGATGATGGTTTTTTTAACCTCGTTTTTAACCATTTTTTTGCAATCCATAAATATCAATAACTTCTCACTGAATGTTCAAATTTCTTCTATTTCCCTGGATATTCCATGACTGCCTCTTGACCGAATCCATGGCAAATAAATCAAAATTTTAGCCAGGTATTCCTGAGGCTTTTCCCTCCTTATGCCCCCATAGGAAACTTCAACATATTCATAAATTTTCCAGTTTGTTTAAACAAATTTTGATTCCGTATAGCTGTCCGATATTATTTATTTGCCTAAGTGGCAGGCAGTCAGGATTCCGAGATGCTTGATTGGAAGGAACAAGGGGTTGGGCTAAGGATGCGGGTAAAAAGGGTTCCTTCCCCCTCTCTCTTAGTATGTTAAACAAAAGCTCCTTTTTTGAGAAGGGGGGGAGGGAGGAAGGACACATGCGGGTGCCAATATTTTGGGACTCATGTGGGTGATTCGCCTGCGGGTCACGGAATTTTCTGGTAATGGTGATAAAATATGCTCAAATTTGCCAAATATGAAAAGGTACACGACGGGGTATTTGTATGCCCTAGAGCCAAGGGTTCTCGGACAATCTGAATACGTTTCCCTGCCCACATTCTGTATATATGTAGATTGAAATCAAGTAGCGCAAGAAAGTGCCACAAGCCCTCCACAAAAATACAAAAAAAAAAAAATCGCCCCTGGTCCGAAAATCTCAACAAAATGAAAATAAATGCGTTCGCTAAAACGAAGCGATTGATTTTAACCCAAAAAAAAAAAAAAAAATAGGAAAAAAAAACCCACCCACATTCTCACACATTTCTGTGTCCTTTTGTCTAGCAAGGACCACGAGGACCACACAAGGACCTTTCGCCCAGCGTATTTTTTATTCATACGAGCATAAAGAAATATATTCATACATATGTATTATAAACCGACAAAAAAAAATGTAAATATATATTGGAAATGAAATAAAAATAAAAATAAATAACACCCCTCAGCGTCCACTTGCTGGTCATTCATGTGTGTCAAAATGGCAAACTGAATTTGTATTCAAACATTCAAATGCTGCCCACACTCACTCTCATACTCATATTCATACTCACATTCAGACAAAAATGAAAAAAAAGCAACGACGACGTCGCACATGCGTTAATATTTCCGGACCGACCATAAAAAATTGTATAAAATATATCCAAATAATAGAACCAACAATACAAAAAAATAAGTCAAGCCACTGAGAGAAAATAAGTTCAGAATTTGGGAAGTTACTTTGTTTTAGATTAAACCTTAAAGTTTTTTAAGTTTAGAGAAATTATATCTTTAGAAAATATTTTAACTTTAAAGTATGGTTTTTTCATGTACTTAAAGATGGTTAAATTGAAGGGTATTTAAAAATGGCTTGCTTATGTTTAAAATTATACCATAATTATAATTAATAATTAATTTTATACCATTATAACCCATAAGTCTTTATTAAATTTTGATTTATAGACTTTTAAGACGAGTATAAAATCCTACTACTATTTTCAACTCATAACTCCTATTAAAGCTTTAATTTCTTTCAAGAAACTTACTATATTTTCATAAGAACTAATCCTTATTTTATAAATATTTGTCTGATTATTTTTCTCAGTGCATATCTAACACTGTTACCATTTGTGTGACATTTCCAAATTGTCACGCATTGAATTATTTTGTTTGCCTTGCAAAAAAAAAAACAACCAAAATTGTAAATAAAAATGAAAAATAAAATTTGCATTTTATTCTATTTCAGCAACATCCGCCTTGGCCTTCGTCTCCCTATATATTTTTTTTCTTATATGTGAGTATATATTTAATTTTTTTTTAGCCCTCATCCGTCCATCACTTGATCGCCAGTCGCATTGTTCTGGTTATTTACGAGTTTGTTAAGTGCCACACACATAACCCCGTACTGGCATTTTTTTCGATCCTTTCTGGCGACCAATGGAGCATTAACCCATGACCGGACATGGCCGGCAATTTGTAGTTCCCATACCATAGCTGATAGGGGAACAGGGGTGATGGGAAGGGTTAAGAATGGTTGAGAAAAATATGGGAGGTTTTCAAGATTTTTTTTTTGTTAATTCCTCCATCTTATAAATAATCATAAATATCCCTATCGTTCTTGAATAGTTGATATCTATTATTTCTTTTATACATTTGTATTAAAACCTTATCCATAGATCCTTAATTACATTAAATATGTTTTATTTATTAAAAACCCTCACCGTTAAGCACCATCTCCTTGATTTGATTGAATTGAATTCATTAAAGGACCTCTTGGTTATCCTGTTTAATTTCCTACCCCCAACGGTCCCCCACTGGTCCTTTTTGTAATTATTTCATTAAGATTTGTGCTCGTCGTTCGGTTGCAGTCCGATTTAATTGGATTTTCAAATGTGTTGAAATGCGATGAACTGCGAATTACCAAAAACAAAAGCAACAAACAAAAAAATAAGGCAAAAGGATGTTATGGTATAAGTGAATGGTAGTTGGCGTGTCCTGAGTCCTGATCGACCTTGTTGCATGCCAATATTAATAACAACAATGGCAATAAAGCCTATTAGACCCGGCACACATTCGGGCCATTAATGAAATACATTGATTTCTGTGTCGCTGAATTTATGGGATCAAAAAAAAAAAAAAATAGTATATATGGGGGAGAAAGGAAAGGGGACTGGGTAAAGGACAACGGGGTAAGGATAATGGGTAATGGGTAACTGGCAAGGGTTTAATTTCCAGACCCATCAATTCGCGGCGGCAAAAGCATTTTCGGCAATCGCTCGACGCTCGGTGACATGTTCATGTCCTGTTCATGTCCTGGCCCCATGCCCATATCCTGGCCTATTGCCTTGCGTGTTGTCACGTTATAAAAACCTGAAAAGCCAAAAGGGGATCCTTTCCACCACCCATCCCCCATCCCTCTAATCTGTTTTGTTGGTTCCGCTCGTTACCAGAAGCGCCAACTCAGCACGAAATGACTATAACTCCCGATTCTGATTCTGATTCCGATTCTGAATTCTTTAAGGACAACGTCAACAATTGCACAGGACAAAAAATAACTTTCTTAGTTGGATTACGTGTTTTTTTTATTTCAGACACTAAACTATTTCTAAGGGTGTTTAAAATTTCTTTAAAGAGGTTCCATTAAAGGGTTTCCATTAGAGGGTTCTTAACTAAAAGGAACGGCTTTGAAATGGTCTTTATTATTTTTTGAAAAATATTAAACTCATATTGTTTTTAAAGAATCTGTTCTTCTTATTCCAAACATGATGGAATTTAAGAAAAAAGATATCTATTGGTTTGAAAAATTTTCGGAAGAGTACCATTTAGTTCATAAACTATAAGAACCGGCACAAGAAGTAGAAGTACAGGGTATTATTATTCTAATGTTGGAACTAAAAAAATTCATATCAAAAGAAAGTACTAAGTCAAAGATAATCTTCATAATTAGTACTTTTAAAGGCCGAACTATTTTTTCTTGCTGTGTTCTTTAGTTACTTTTTTGTCAAGGGGTCGGAGGTTACGACCTACCACGGCAGGTTATTAATAAATCTTTAACCCTTTTTCTTTTGGCTGGCCTCGGTTGCTTCTGTTTCAGTAACAGTTATAGTTACAGTTAGCGTTACCGTTATAGCTTTATACCTTTAGACCGTTACAGTTATAGCTAGAGTTTTGGGTGTGCGTGCCAGGACTTCCTGTTGCGGAAACGGAAACGCAACGCCGACAGGACTACATACGAGTATAATCGATTAATTCGATATTAGATTGAATTTATTAGCAACCGTTTATAAAATTGTATAGGCCCAGGTCCCTCTAAGTAACCCCCAAGTATCATAGGCCATTGCACCTGAGTGTTGAGTTAGTAAAATATATATACATAGATGCATATATAAACTGTATACTGAAAGTAAAAGAACTTTAACTCTCAAGTTTTCCTAAAACCCAAACACATTCAGAACAGACACACAGCTCGAAAGAGAAATTAAAGAAAAGTCGCGCGCCAAAGTTTGCCATCCAAAAATTTTCTCCGAGACGAAAGAACAAGAACAAAAACAAGAACAAAAACTTTCGCCTTGGCCAACAACTTTTAAGGCCATAAT
Organism: Drosophila bipectinata; assembly: GCF_030179905.1. Classification (NCBI taxonomy): domain Eukaryota; kingdom Metazoa; phylum Arthropoda; class Insecta; order Diptera; family Drosophilidae; genus Drosophila; species Drosophila bipectinata. The sequence goes on from NC_091734.1 coordinate 11,678,802, forward strand.
TGAAAATTTGCGCTAAAAACTTTAGGTTACTTTAGAGGTCTTTAAAGTGTTACGGATAAGAAAGGCTTTAAGGTTCGAGTTAAGGTTCGAACTTGTTTAAGTTTTGTTTTTTTTTTAGGTTATCTATTCGATTATTTGTTTCGATTTCGATAAATTTTTACGATTATTTTTTGAAGCATTTTTGAGTTTTTTTTTATCATATTTTGAGATATGTACTTGGGGTCGTCATTAGGTGCTTCTTTGTTTTAATTGGATAAATTTTTAAAATGAATGTTTCAAGATTTTTTAGAGTTTGTTATTTCAATTAACGAATAATGTTTCCATATTTTAAGTTTGAATTACAGTTTGAATCTTAAGCTCGTATTTTAAGAATTATGGTTCTTTTTACGTTTATTTTAGTTCTTATTACCTAAAACTTTTCAAATATTGTTTCCAAATTTTGAGAATTGTGTTTATGGCCGTTTTTAGGTTTGTTTTTTGTTCTTTTTAACATATTTTTTCGACTATTTTTCGATTATTTTGCAATAATATGTTTTCTCGGATGTTGGTTAATATTAGTTGGGTTTTTAGGTTATTAATTAATTGGTTTGAAATATTCTTGATGACAGACTGTCACTGCAGGCAATTGCAGGTGGTTTTCAGGTTTCCAGTTTATTTTTTTAATTTTATTTTTGTACATTTTTTTGTGATTTTTTTTTGTACTATAGGTAGGTGGCAGTTGCAGTTTGCTTGTTTTGTAGGGATGCGGGGTTAAGGCCGCTTTTGATGGATTGCAAAAAAGGTATTTTATGTAATGTTCGAAATACAACAGTGCCTGGATGGAGAGAGATGGATGGAGAGCAATAGATAGGAGAGAGAGCGAGAGGTCCTTATGTATTGTGGAACATCGCAGGCGTGGCGAACGCCTCATAGGCGCAAGCGTTGGATCTCCGGGGCTCCAAAAAGGAGCCACCTCCCAATGGAAAATGCGCGGAGGCGTCACCAAAGTGCCCCGGCCGGTCTTGGGGCCCAAGGATTCAACGGACATGCGCACTTGCAGGGCTTCCAGCTCCCCATTTTGCTGTCCTTGTTGTTGCTTCTGCTATAGGGGGTCGGGGAGGCCGTTCTGGCCGATTCCGAATCCTGGCAACTGTTCTACTTAATGTTTGGCTTTCGGAGAATCCTGTTCAGTGGCAGACAGACTGGCTAAGCCAAAGGACTTTCCTTTTCGCTTAGTATCCTTTATTTTTTTTTTCGTATTTTTTTTTTCAAAACCAAGAAAGTAAACAGAAGTCATACTACTACCTACCCAGATCGCAAGAAAATAAAAAAAAAAAAATATTCCAGCGCCCTCCTGGCAGAGTCGAAGTTAAGGGGATGAATAATTAGATTTCTCAGTTCCCTTGGCTCGGCCTAATTTCATTGTTTTTACAGTTATTTTTGAATGATGCTCCCCCCTCTAAGCACGCCCCCCTGTTATCCTGCAGGGCTAATAGAACGAACGGAACGTCAAATGAAATGAACAATTTGCTTGAATTTTTCCCCATTTTCCCTTGTTGTTCTTAATTTTTCTTTGTTATTTTTTTTTGGCTTTTCATTTGGATTTCTTTTTTTTTTTTTTTTGGGATTTTTTTTTTTGTTTCATTTGTATTTCCCACTCTGCTTGTCTTTCTTATTAAGTTGAGCGACAGTTGTTTTTATTATTTTTATTGCCGAAACCTCCTGGCCCGTCGTTCATGTAAATCAAAACTGACTAATGGCATGCGAAAAACAATAAAAACCCTAAATGAAATAATGAGCCAAGGGAATTTTTCTATCAAGCGAGTAAGACAGAGAGGGACTAGAGGCTAGAGTCCTGCAGAGCCTGCTGACGAGTCCTGCGAGGAGGTGGGGGCGGTCAAATTTTTGTGATGGAGCAGGTTCGGGACCCCCAATCGACCATTGTTAGCCAGCAATTTGCCAATATTTTGCTGTCCAGATAACGGACACAAAGGAAACTTTCACCCTGTGTCCATTTTTATTCCATCTGCCAAGGATATAAGGGGGGTAAGAGGACTCCAAAGGGGGCTACGTACATGATCAGAGCTGTCTGCGATGGATATAGGTATATCAATATCTAGCATTGATTTTGTAATAAAATGTAATGAAAATAGTTTATGTAATATTGGTATTAAAAGTAAAAGGCTCTTTTATGTATTTTGTTAAATAATTTTCAAGGAAAATGTTTAAGCAAAATTCAATTAAAAATAGGTTTAAATGTAACTACTATATTATTATGTCTTTAGGGACAAAAAGACATATGAACTAATAAATTACTGTAAAGAATTACTTTTAACAAGTATATGGTAATATGGTAACTTATAAAAGACCTAAATCTAGTAATAATACTTTATTTAATGTTCTAAAATGTTCTTTAAAAGTACAGCTAAAAACATATTTCATATGTGTTATTTTTTTAAGATGTATAATCTATTGTTTTTAGGGAAGTACTTTTAGGACTTATAGAAGTACACTTGAAAAAAGGCTGACAATCTCGTATGTACTATATATTGTATATTATAGATAGATAGATATATTATATATAACCCAGATATATGACCATCAAGTGTGTATGTTGTATATTAATTTAGTTAATATATAAAATAAGCCATAATATCTTACATTTTAATAAACTCAGCTAATAATACAGACAAGATTCTTTGTATTCCTTATGAACAATACTAATATCCTAGTTAGAAGGATCATATTCCTAAAAAACATATCGAAATACACCAGAAAAATCCCCAAAAATTGAATAAATTTAATGGATTTCCTTTAATTACTTATAAGAATAATATCCTTAAAAAATGTACAAGTAAACCTAAAAAATCCCTAAAAATATATTTCTTATATCTTATAATATAATAAATGTATAAAAGTCAATAATAATTATAATTGACATTCAGAAAATGTAGAAAATAGCCGATTTGGCATCACAGCCCCCGAAAAACTCGAGCCTGATGATGCATGGCGACAAGGACAAGCGCCCTTATCTGTCAACGATTCCCAGACTGGACACTGGACTAAGGACTAAGGAGACAGGACACTGCTGGACCGCTGGACAGGATATGGGTGCGGGTTGAAGGATATTTGTATGTGGAGGGGTGTGGATGGTGTGTAAGGGAGGCGATGCTCTCTTTTTAATGTGATTATCTTGTTGCGTGCATGTCCATGTCGCATGTCCTGTCGCCTCCTACCCCCAGCTCTTTCTTCACGATTGAGGATTGAGGATTCAGGATTCCGTATTCCGGACATTTCTGTGCTGGCTTATCGAACAAAATTGACAGACAGAAGGGAGACTGTTATTTCAGCATCAGGCGATGATTAAAATGATGATGTCAGAGGCGGAAAACAAAACAAAACAATAATACTCCATAGGACTATGGGACTGCAGGACTACGGGACTTCGGGAGTCCTGGGTGCCCAGGACAAGTGCCGAAACTCAACTTTTCACTTGACCACTTCAGACGAACGAGTGCCGTGTTCCTGTCCAGTCCACAAAAAAAAAAGCCAAAAAATTGGAAGAAAACCTGCCCTCGGGGGACAGGACGAAATAATAGACAATGGGGCAAATCACAGGCCAAGAGGAGTGCCCGGCTTGTCCTTTTCCAGCAATTTCAATCCAATCGAAACGAAGCCAATAGTCCTGGGTCCTGAAAATCGAAAGTAAAATCCAAACAGCACTTGGCCATAAATTTATGACATTCATTAGAACGTCAGATTAAGAAATCTCCAGTCGAGCAGCTGACGCCAACAGGAGCAGGACTTGCCCTTCAATATCCCCCCACCTCGATGACAGAGGACTTCCTGCCTTGTTAGCTTCCTTGCCACGCAACAGGCGCAGGATCTGAAGAAAAAAGGGCAGTCCTGGCAGGGCTTAAATAAAAATAGGTCTTTTTAAATGAAATTTCTAGTTTTAATTATAAATTAAAATTCATAAATGTCTTGTTTTGCAATCTTTCATTAAAAATAGTCCTGTAGTTTGTTTTTTCACCGATTATCCTGTCATTATCCTTCCCTGTATTTCAGTGCATCCAAAGGCGGGGACAAAACGTGCACAATTGGAGTTCGAGGATATTGAAAGTGACTTTAAAGTCAGCCACAGCTGTGCCCTCGACGTCCAGGTGGCTTTGGTTTTCGTCCTGCTCCTTGGGGCTCCTGCTCATAATTAAGTATGCGGTTAGCACACGCACACTCATCCACACACAGAGACGGGCAGGAGGGCAGGAGAAGGAGCAGGACTGAGGACTCGAGAGCAAGGACCAGGACAACTGTCACCGCTGCCAGTGGCAGTTCCTTGTGCCTTTGGGAGAACTCGCGCCAGGATTTATGTGCACGACAAACAAACGACCACCGCAGGACAAGAAAGCGCTTAAGAAGTGCCCCTTCGCTACTCCTTCGGGGGTGGGTGGGTGCTTTGGTTACCCAGTGGTCTTGGGTCCTGGTGGTCCTCGCCGGTGGTGGTGGTGGGCACTGGGTGGTGCGCAACAATCCAAACAGCTGCAAGAGAGACAACAACCGCACGACTATCGACCAGCGACCAAGGTTGTTTTGGAAAACCAAGTTATTTAGCCACGAATCGAATGAAATGTCGCGTCTCCCTTGTACCCCACACTCTTGATCCTGGCAGTCCTCCTGCCTGGCCCCCCTGTAGACTGCGTGCAAATCGTTTGCGGTACCCGCCGCCTCGACATTTGGGACACATTTACCAAAAACATTTTACGTATTCAGAAGGAAAGTTTTGTTGCCTCGCGCTGCCACCGCCAATGCGGTTGTTGTCGCCACCGCCGTCTACTGGCTACTCATCCCCCCCCAGGCCCTGCCACTGCTCTTGCTCCAAGCACTCCCCCTCTTGATCAGCCAAACCCTGCACCCATGGAAGTACCCCTTCCAAGGCAGAGCCTTCCTCCTACAGACTAAGAAAATGTTTAATTATTTTTACTTGTTTTTATTTAAAGAGAGAAAACTTTTATTTAAGAAACTATAAATTTAATAGAATAAATTTTATTAAAAATTATTTAATTCTAATTATTATTTTCTGTGTAGTCACATCGATGTGTTTGCATTTCGCATTTGGCTTTGGTGCTTCGGTAGCTGCGGCAAGTGGAACTAGAAAATAGGAAAGCGGCAAGAGGCAAGTGGAATGTGGCAAGCGGTAGAGGGGCTTAGGGGCATGAGGCATAGAGCATGAGGCATGGAGGCAGTAAGCGGCAAGTTGTTGTCTTCATAACGCGTTGTCGTCGTCTTAGTTGCCGCTGGCTCCAAATTCCTTACACCCAAGCCCATTTCAGGGGGGAAACTTTAACAACAACAGTCCATGGAGCAGCAAACAAAAAAAAATATATACACAGAGGATAGTAAGGGGGAGTATATATCCGCAGACTTGTGGGCCATTTAAAGGAGAGCACACAAGCCAAAATTATGCTACTCTGAATTTAACAAATGACAGGCGAGTGTCTCAATTAGCCAAAAGAAAAAAAAGAAAACAATTCCATAGCCAACAAAAAAATGGCCTACAACTGGAATTATGCAGATTTTGTTAGCGATGATGTCTCTATATGGCAGGAAGGACATGCCAGGATATGTAAAATACTGACAAAGTAGACACTGAAGAAAAAGAGGACCTTATATAGGGTATTCTTAGTTTTTGGAGTTTAAAAAAGAAATTTGAAAAGTTATCAAACTATAAAAGTAAAATATTAAATTAAAAACCACCTTCTTAATAGACATACATAAATATTTTATCAGTGGATTTTTTGAGAAAAATATCGCTTGAAGTAATGGAGTGAGTTTGAGGAAATGGAGGGAGAGGCTGGGGGCTGTAGAGTAGCTCACACGCGGTTCCTTACAATTCAAAATACATAAATAAAATATACACACAAATACGCGTAACGACCTCATTAGCATAATAACGGTAAGTAATGGAAGAAAAATACCATTAAACAACACTTTATGACTTTCTTTTCGTTGCCAGCACATACGACTTACTTAAGTGTGTGTGTGTGTTGGATGGGTGTGTGCATGGCTGTGTGTGTGGCTGTACTGGGTGTGTGTAAATCTCTGCCTTAGAGGCCCAGCATGTGCCAAAGGCCTAATCAACTGAAAATTCAGTTTAAAGCCTAAATCACAGGGTGGCTGTGATATATGAACCAGAAATCTTAAATTCGGGTAATAAAATTAAAGAGGCAATAAAATAATTTAAATTTTGATTTTAAAGACTTGGAAATTGATAATTAAATGTGACGTTACATTATATAAAATAAAAATATTGATTTTCTTTAGTTTCTAGGATTTGCCCTAAAATGTAGGCAACAGTTTTTTTTTAAAGGCTTCTTAATAATTTTCTTCTTTAATTTTGATTTGTTTCTTGAAAAATGCATATTATTTTTAAATTTTTTAAACGGTATTGTTACCAAAAATATTTAAACAATATAAAATTGTTTTATAAAACAATATAAACAACAATTTAAAAAATATTATTTTATATTAAACAATTTTTTAAGGCACTTTTTCAAAAAGAAACCTTGATATCTATGAAAAATTCTCAACTACTACTTGTGCAAAAAAACCCTTCATCTAATTACTTTTTTTCAAGTTTAATTACTTAAATTTAATAGTGTTTATTCCAGCTTCATTTCCTTAATTAATTAAATTCGAAAACCTCACCTTTTAGACCTAAAATCATGCCCTTAATTTTCCGTAAAATCTCATCTCTTGTCAAAATTGAAATTGCTTTATTTCAAATGGAAATTTCACGCTTTTCTCCCAAGCTTTCTATTTGCATTTTAACCCATTGTTTTCTTAGCGAATTTATGGGATTTGTCCGGTGCTTATTTTATATTTTCCTTACAATTTTTTTTTGGTCTCTGAATCGCTCCGAATAACATGTTTAAAGTATGTTAAATGATGCTACAACCCCTGGTCCCAACACCCTGGCTCAACCCCAAAGGTCCTCCAACGAAATTGAACCCATGCCCAAAAAAGAATCCCTTTAGAGAGATAAAATGTCCGGCCGCCCTGTGCCCGCCCGCGCAACCCCGTTCCTTGGCGCTCCTTGTTTATTTAGGTCTGAGCTAATAAAAAGGCTTACCATCTCAATAAAAGTATTTAACACAAGCGTTTTACTACACTTGAACATTATTTTTTTTTTCCAGCCAGGACCTCCACGAGGAGGTTGTCCTTTTTCGGGAAAAAAACAAAAGGAGGGTTTCTTGGCCCTTGGTTTTGGTTTCAGTTGCTCATCTTTGTCTTGGAAAGAACCCGTCTGGTGTATCGCTCACAAAATACCAAAAAAAAAGAAACACCAGGAGGAAAGACTTAAAAAATAAAAAAAAAACAGTAGCAGGAGCTGGACCCCATGGAACCCAAGGATAAATCCCTTAATCTATGGAAATGCTACGCAATTACCACGACAAGCCGCTCCATGTGACGCGTTTTGGATGCTGATGTTCCAGAGCTTCGAGTCCTCAGCCCTCAGTCCTCAGTCCTTCGTCCTTTCGGAATACTTTCACTGGCTAGCAAAGACCTGACCCTTTCGCCTTCTATTTTTTTTTTCGTATTTTATATCCTTTGACGTACTCTTGGCCTTTTTTCTGATTCGGGAGTGTTTACACAACCAGTTACAAAGTGCAGAAGCCATCCCTTCGAAGGAGAGACCCTCACGTCCGAGGACCTCAACAAATCAAATTTGCATACCAAGTATTATCGGTATCAGTCGGTATCTTTTTCGGCCTGATATCAACCTGACCTGCTGAGGGGGAAGGGGCTAAAAAAAAAGGGGCCAGCTGACCTCTGACCTCCTCAGTCATGCTTGAATTGAACAAAATTGATATATTATTTCTAGGTTCTTTAATAAAATTAATAATATTTTTGAAATAGTTTATAGAAATAATTGAGATCCTGCAGGACTTTAAGAGGCTATAGGCTGTTTGCCCACTATCTTATAAAATATCTAATAGCTACAGACCAACCTGAAGAGCTTCCTCAAGGGGTCCTTGAAGCAGGACTTCATCCATTAGGCCACTCTGGCCGTCAGTTGCAATTTTCTGTCACTGGCAAAGGCGAAAACTGTGCAACAATAATTGCAATTCACTCTAATTATGATTGATCGATTTGGGAAGGGGGCTACGGATACGGAAAAGGATGGCGGGGGTGGGCTATAATTGCGAAACTATGATGAGGAAAACCCAGACTCATTTTCATCATTTTCCCGGGTGCGCTGTCAATGTCCAGAGCTAATGATGAACTGGAAATGTGCCGCAAATGTGATTGAATCTCATTCCTCATTTATTAATTTTTCGCCAAGGAAACGCTGCGAAATTAAATTAGAAGTGGAATTAGAGTTTTCTGAAGGACAGAGGAGGATCTCCCTCCCTATTTCCTGGTTTTTTGGAGCATAATATGCCATTGAGCAAATAATTAAATAATAAGCGAAAGCCAAAATCATTCCATTGGCATTGGCAACCTGCGAAAATGTACCTGAACGTGCTTCTTATTCCGGATATCCTGCCCCCTCTCGGCTGGCCGTATCCGGCATCTGGCACTTGTAATTATGGCCAGAATACGAATTCCGATTTTGGCCAACCTCAATAACAATAAATCGATTCAAGTGCGCGTAATCGGGCAAATTCTATCCAATAATAAGAATAACAGCGCCACTTCAGTTGGCTGGAAAAAGGTAATATTGTGGTTGATGGTTGTCCGGTGGGGGGAGGTTATAGACAATAAAAAAGATAAAAATAACAATCAGTTCTGCACTGGAAAAAAATAAATAAAATGGTTCACTCTGGTTTGAAGATAGGTTTAATAAATAAGAGGCTTCACGGATTATTAAAATTTTGAAAATGCTTACAAATTAGTGTATTTAGCTTAAGAATCGGGTAAGGAATGACAATAAATATACATAGACACTGGTATATGCCACATATTATAATCCGAGATTCAGCAAAGGTTCTCCCCATAATAATTGAGAAAAGATTGACAAAAAATGGTTTTGCAATATGTATACATATATGGGATAGTAGTGGGATATATGGAAATCCCTAATTTTTTAAGGAAATGTCCCACAAAATATTGAAAAATATTTAAGATTGTAGATTGAAAATATTAAAAAACTCTAAAGAAATAGATCTCGGTAGTGGCCAAATATGAAAATCAAGGATTTTGGAAAGAGCCTCCTGTAAAAACTGAGAAAAAAAATCTAAGAAGTATACCGTGCTCATATTTGATGCAGACTTACAGAAAATGAACCCACAAATCCTTTTAAGATGGAATCCACGAATAACCCCTTAAGATTGAAGATTTAGATAACTACTGGGAAAGTTATAGACATCACTGTGGGCCCTATGGGGGAAACTCCATTTTCAAGTGGAGTTCCCCCACGACAAATGGACAAAAAATCTAAAAAATATTTTGTCACAGGATTTTGATGCAGAATAGTGGATATTCGATCTAGAAATCGTTTAAGGTACTCCGCTTTAGAATCGGATAAGAATTGGGGAAGATATAGTCATCACTGTGGGCCCAATAGGGGAAACCCCCATTTTCAAGGTATCCCATCACGAAAAATGGACAAAAAATCTAAAAAATATTTTGTCTCAGGATTTTGATGCAGAATAGTGGAGATTCGATCTAGAAATCGTTTAAGGTACTCCGCTTGAGAATCGGATAAGAGTTGGGGAAGATATAGTCATTACTGTGGGCCCTATGAGGGAAAACCCCATTTTCAAGGGATCCCATCACGAAAAATGGACAAAAAATCTAAAAAATATTTTGTCTCAGGATTTTGATGCAGAATAGTGGAGATTTGATCTAGAAATCGTTTAAGGTACTCCGCTTTAGAATCGGATAAGAATTGGGGAAGATATAGTCATCACTGTGGGCCCAATAGGGGAAACCCCCATTTTCAAGGGATCCCATCACAAAAAATGGACAAAAAATCTGAAAAATATTTTTTCTCAGGATTTTGATGCAGAATGGTGGAGATTCGATCTAGAAATCGTTTAAGGTACTCCGCTTGAGAATCGGATAAGAGTTGGGGAAGATATAGTCATCACTGTGGGCCCTATGAAAGAATCGGATGAGAATTGGGGAAGATATAGTCATCACTGTGGGGAAAATGGGAGAGAAAACCCCATTTTCAAGGGATCCCATCACGAAAAATGGGCAAAAAATCTAAAAAATATTTTGTCTCAGGATTTTGATGCAAAATGGTGGAGAATCGATCTAGAAATCGTTTAAGGTACTCCGCTTGAGAATCGGATGAGAATTGGGGAAGATTTAGTCATCACTGTGGGCCCAATAGGGGAAACCCCCATTTTCAAAGGATCCCATCACAAAAAATGGACAAAAAATCTGAAAAATATTTTTTCTCAGGATTTTGATGCAGAATGGTGGAGATTCGATCTAGAAATCGTTTGAGGTACTCCGCTTGCGAATCAGATGAGAATTGGGGAAGATGTAGTCATCAGTGTGGGCCCTATGAGGGAAAACCCCATCACGAAAAATGGACAAAAAATCTAAAAAATATTTTGTCTCAGGATTTTGCTGCAGAATGGTGGATAATCGATCTAGAAATCGTTTAAGGTACTCCGCTTGCGAATCAGATGAGAATTGGGGAAGATATAGTCATCACTGTGGCCCTATAGGGGAAAACCCCATTTTCAAGGGATCCCATCACGAAAAATGGACAAAAAATCTAAAAAATATTTTGTCTCAGGATTTTGATGCAGAATGGTGGAGAATCGATCTAGAAATCGTTTAAGGTACTCCGCTTGCGAATCAGATGAGAATTGGGGAAGATATAGTCATCACTGTGGCCCTATAGGGGAAAACCCCATTTTCAAGGGATCCCATCACGAAAAATGGACAAAAAATCTAAAAAATATTTTGTCTCAGTATTTTGATGCAGAATGGTGGAGAATCGATCTAGAAATCGTTTAAGGTACTCCGCTTGCGAATCAGATGAGAATTGGGGAAGATATAGTCATCACTGTGGCCCTATAGGGGAAAACCCCATTTTCAAGGGATCCCATCACGAAAAATGGACAAAAAATCTAAAAAATATTTTGTCTCAGGATTTTGATGCAGAATGGTGGATAATCGATCTAGAAATCGTTTGAGGTACTCCGCTTGCGAATCAGATGAGAATTGGGGAAGATATAGTCATCAGTGTGGGCCCTATGAGGGAAAACCCCATTTTCAAGGGATCCCATCACGAAAAATGGACAAAAAATCTAAAAAATATTTTGTCTCAGTATTTTGATGCAGAATGGTGGAGAATCGATCTAGAAATCGTTTAAGGTACTCCGCTTGCGAATCAGATGAGAATTGGGGAAGATATAGTCATCACTGTGGCCCTATAGGGGAAAACCCCATTTTCAAGGGATCCCATCACGAAAAATGGACAAAAAATCTAAAAAATATTTTGTCTCAGGATTTTGATGCAGAATGGTCAAGAATCGATCTAGAAATCGTTTAAGGTACTCCGCTTATGGGTATTTCGAGTTTTTCAAGGAGCTCCCCCTTAAAAACTGTAAATGAACTCGAAAAATTTCAATTGAATTTTAATTTAAAATCAAAATCCCTTTTGTAGTAATTTTCCAATAAAAACAGGGTTAATCTTTTAGAATAATCTGTAGAAGGTTTTCACTTAAAAGCAGAGGGTTAAAAAACCCACCAATGGAATGTAACAATCGAGTAAGAAAAGAGGCCTATTTGGATTTCAATGAATGGCAAATCAAGTGCATGAACAACAGGACAGGGAGGTCCTGGGTTCTGGATTCTGGCTGATGGCTGATGCCCTGATGGCTGGAACGGGTCTATGTAATCCTGTGAGCAGAGTAACGAGCCCATTAAAGCCACTCACCTGTGCCACATCAGGGGGCCAAGGTAAATCGAAAGCCAGAATGCCAGAAAGCCAAAAGCGCGACGTCGTTTGGCAATTTCGCCAATTTTGCGACAGTTTGCCGCCGTCATCAACAAGAGATCAAGTTGCCATTGAACCGATTTAGCCGATTTCCAGGATAACGGCCAGGATGTGGGGGACTCACTCGAACGGAAATTGAATTGAGCAATTGTAAATGTATATGAAAGCGTGTCCTTGTGCGTATGTGTGTGTATTATGCCACTCCTCCTTCCTCCGCCCCTTCTGAATCATATCAAATGATTTGCTTCCAAATGATTTGATTTGAATTGACTTGAAATCAAGGCCCATCTCGTACTCCTCCTCAGTGCTTGTTGATTTCTTTTATTTTCTTTATGGCGGTGTATATGTGTATTTATACTCTAGGTGAAAGTCTTACAATTTAATTGACTTTTTATACATGGATATATACCAGATTGGTAGGATAAATAGAGTTAATGGTCTGGTCTGTTCATCTTTATGTTTTTTAGAACATAAGGTTTAGTTTTTAAACGACTGTAGGTTTAACTATATCTTACACTATCTTATACTATCTATATCTTACTATATCTTTCATATTAATAAAAAATGCCGTCACCTTTTGACCGTCTGTCCGTTAATTTCTAAGAAAGCCAGTCTCAACTAATATGATCTAACCATCCACACCACTTTTTATATACTCTAAAAGGTATATATATTTACAAATTTTAACCAGATGATTATATCCTAATACTTTCCTAGAGTTGTCTTCTGTCCATTAATTTCTAAGGAAGCCTGGGTCTTAATATTAAAACTAGTCTAAACTAACAATGACTTTCAACACTTTCCTTTTTTAAATAGAAAGTTTTGAAGGGGTACAATGCGTATTCATAATTTACATCAAAATATTATACCGTGAAGCTTGTAGTCTAGAGTAGTTCGTCTGTCCGCTATTTATATAAGATATAGCCTCTGAACTTTAAAGATTAAACATTATTAATGATTCACTAATAACTATATAGGCCCAATATCACAAACAGCCTAAAGGGAGGACAATTAATAACTTTAAACTAGCATATAACTTAACAATATAAGCCGTAATAATTAAATTTTTTTATTTAATTTATATTGAATCTTATTATTTTTGTATATATTTAAGTAGAAACTACCCTTTGCAATTAAAAAGAAACAAATTCTATAGATTTTCTTGCTAGAATTCTAGAAAATTAAGATTAGGGCATCTAATATTCTCTCAAGAAAGTTCACCATTTTCAGCCTATTTAAAGGACATATTGTTGCTTCCTTTCTTCCAAAAATTAGTCTAGCAATATAAACGTGTACTTCCTAATGAATTTGATTTCAATTTAACAGAAACCCCAAACCAATTTGTAATTTGTAAGCCGCGCACAAGCCCACACGTATATAGAATTACTCACACCTGTACTTCCACCATGTGAGGTGTTTGTTTATAGTGTTTGCGGTTAATTAATTCACATTTACACCTGTTGGTTGCCATCTGGCAGACTATTCATCTCCAGGACTAGGCTCTCCTAACTCCTAACAGCTCCTAACCGATTCAACAGACTCCAAGTTGAGGTTTTCATTCAGTAATATTTTATCGAGTCATAATTGATTGAGTGGCTTTGCTTTTGCCATTTCATTTGTGTTTCAATTACCCTCTAAGTAGGTCTTATTAATTAATAATAGTTATTGAATAGGACTGTGGTTCTAGGGGGTTTGATAAGAGGATTAAAGTATTTTTATTATTTTTTTTAAGCGGTTTCCCCCCGACCTACTAAGAGGCGCTGCCACACACCGTAAGGATGTGATAATTTCTGTGATAGATTCTAATAGATCTTAAGACCTTAAGGATAAAGAAAAGTTAAAAGGGTGTCTCCGGTAAGGCCTTAAGTATGGATTAATATTAACGATTTCTTATGTTACTTTAAAGCTTAAACTCTACTTATTACAATTATTGAGAAATAAATAAAAACAATATTTAATGAAATCCCTCTATTAAATAAAAGTTAAATCCTTTAATTCGTTTACCAAAAAAATCCCCAATACTCCAGGAATACCAGCTAATGACTGGTGGTCGGAGGTGGAGGCGTGGCAGGAGTGCCAAGGAAGGTGTTGACAGTTGTCGGTTGGAAGGACAATCCGAAAAGGGGGGCGTTGATTAAGAGTGCAGAAAAATAAAAGAGATGGGCGGACGAGGGGGACGGCGGATTCCTGTTCCTGTCAACGTCATTAACAAGGACAAGAAGCAGAAGAGGAAGCACTAGGATCAGGAGCAGGAGGACTCGAACAAAGGAACTTGGCGACAGGGGGCGGGGGCGAATAAGAAGCGAACAAAGCGTCAGGGCATGCAGTCCGGGCATGCCCGTATTAACCAAGCCCCCACACTTCGCCGCTCCTGCACATGTGTGACCTCCATTGAGGTTGACCTGCCCACTCCACGCTCTCCTCAGCCCCTGCCTAGGGGCAACCAAAAAAGCAACAGGCGACCGGCGACCGCCGGCCGGCGTTAATTACAAAATAAACTCCAGTGCGAATGTGACTCGGACATGGGCGTCGAAATGCACGAGGGGTCGTGGGGGCGGCGGCGAGTGTGGGACTCGCGGTGGGGGGGCTGTTAAATGGAAGGTGGGGGGATGTCATTATGGCTGCGAATGACCCGCCCAAAGCACACATTTGCGTCGCCTCGCTGACCAGCAGGAAGTGCCAGGACAAAATGCAGGACCACGACCAGGACCAGTCAGGAGGCACTGTAAGAAAAATTATATTAAAAGTAAAATTATTTTATAAAAAAGGTTAAAGTTCAAATTTTTGGATATATATAATATTAATACTATATGATACCGGTGCTATAAATTTTTTAAAGAAACTGAAAATGAATGCATTTTTTATGTTGATTCTCTTAAAATTACTATTTTATTATATATTTTTTATACTAAATATTATGTAATATACATACATATCTATGATTAAATTTTAATATATGCCCAATTAAAAATTAGATGTAATACATTTTATAATATTTATTTAATTTTTAGCAAGCTTAAAGTTATAAAATCTCATATATTTTTGTAACATATTTCAAAGAAAAAGCCAATTAATTTAAAATAAACTCAATACCACTTTATTTTTTACACTGTAGAGGCCAAAAGCCCGCAGCATGACTAGCGCCAGGACGTGCTTCAAAGCGTTCACATATGCCCGAGTGCGAGGTCCTGGGAACTGGGAATGAAAATGACCAGCAAGGAATGGGAGAAGGACTCTCCACTTCACTGCCCAGCGGTCGCCGCCATTTAACGTCGTGATTTACTGCGGTCAACCAGAGCGCGCGACCTGACCCCGTGACCCCGCCCACCTGCCAGTCCCCCCCTCCAACCCCCTCACTAAGCCACCTGCCACCCCCTGCGGCTATCCTCGAAATGACCAGCAGCCTCCCCAGGCATAATAATGTTTAATTTGAGGTAAATACGTTTTTGTTTTTCTTCTTTTTTTTTTTTTTGTTTTGTTGTTTTTGTTGCTTTTGGCCAACAAGGAGAGGAGCAGAATATCCTGCTGCGAGCGGAAAATCCACTGCTGAGCACTGCATTAAAATGAATGTCCTTTTTTTTTCTTCCTGCCGCTTTTCTGGGTGTCCCAAATAAAATTAAGCTGCGGCCAAATAAATTGCGAAAAGAACTAGATTCCAGGGGCATATTCTGGTAAGAAATGAAACAGACTTTCAACTTGGTCAAGATCCATCAGTTGCTAATTGAAATTTGTTAAGCTACAACGAAAAAAAAAATGCTCGAAAAGCTATTGAATCCTGGCAAAGGATTGGTGGCAAGTCAGACATTGTCAGGCAATGCCTTTTGTGTGATGCTGTGAAAAGGCTTCAAAAAGCCAAAAAGACACAAAATAAAAAAATAAAAGAAATACAATATAAATAAAAAGGAATTCCCAGGGACATGGCAGGATTTGCGGAAAAGGAAGCGGATGTCGCGTTGGCCAATGTTTCTGTTTTTCAGCTTTCTCTTATTATTTTTTTTGGTTTGGCTTTGGTTTTTTGGTGAATGGAATCCATCAGGGAATCCATCCGAACAGGACATGTTTTCGGTGCATTGTGTGTGCTCCTGGGTCTGTGTCCAATGGAACAAAGGATGTGCCAGAAAGGATATGCCAGCGGATGGTGGACATGGTCACCTGAATGCCAAACATTTGCATGGCAGGCAGATGACTCAGTCCGAGGATATGTTTTTTTGTTCCACCCCCCAGAATATGAAGAAACAGTTAGGAATTTTAAAGATTATTAAGTTGCAAATTTATTAATTAATCTTTTATTAAAATTTGTATCTTTTAGTTATACATATGTATAAGGTATTTTGGTAGTAAACTATGGTAGTACTATGTACTATTGTCTTAAATTCTTAAAGCTTTTTTCATTTATAACCTGATGACTTTCCCGGCGAAACTTGAGAAGAGTTCTTGATTTGATTTTGGCGAAATTCTGTTACCACTTTTGCGATTTCATCACCGACTTGTTGGCCTTCTGGCATACGAGTATGTAAGCCAATTGGGAAGCCTCAGAAACCGAGCGGAAAACCTGACATAAAGACGCTGACAACGGAAATGATGAGGATGACAGGTTTCGGTTCGTTTCGTTTTCGTTTTCAGTTTTCGTTTATTTTAATTTAATTATTAAAGAGGGGTATAGGTTGCCGGTTACAAGCTACAGGGAGAAGGTGAAAGGGCAACAGCTGAACAAACAAATCAAATCGCAAACCAATCGCCTGGCGCTTGGCGCCTGCAGCCATATATCCTTTTTCTATATATATATCCCTATTCCAGGACTATTCCAGACACCCACATGAGTTACAACTACAACTATGATTTGGCTAATGGAGCTCGCCGCTCGCTGTTCGTCCTGTTGTCCTGATTGTCCTGTTTGTCGTCTGCAATCACAAGGCCAAAATCCGAAAAAGGGCAAAAGGCAAAACGGAAAATATCAAAACACCAAAATCGCAACGTCGATGTCTGGTTCTAGGTTTTTTTTTTGTTTTCTAAAAATAAAGGGTAGCAATGGGATACACTGTTAGTTTTTGAAACTTTTTTAAGTTATATATTTAGGATTAAAATATATAAAGAAATTAAAGTAATAAGTTTAGTAAAAAAATATATTTAATTTCAAAATAGATGAGAAGGTATTTTGCTCTCTGGCTTCCCTAAAAGCTATATTTTAAAAAATCTATTATAAAAAATTTTTTATTAAAACAAGAAACCAGGTTACAGGATACCAAACCCTTCCAAACCCAAATTCCATCAGCCAACCTATATTTCTTGGCCAATTTGGCAAAGTGTTTTGGCCAAAGACCGCCTCCTTGCAGCCATCACAGCCTCATCCCTAGGCCCCATATCCCCATGTCCTATGTTGCCACCATATTACCCATTTCTTCACCGATTTTTCACCATCGACGACATGCAACAGAGGGAAAAAAATACGAAAAAAAAAAATATATATATATTTCGCCATCGACAGGCGCAATAAAGTCAGTTTTTTGGCGTTGCCTGTCGGTGCCTGGCACTTCCTTTGCGCCCTTAGTCTTTGGACCTTGGTCCTTAGTCCTTTTTTCCCCCGCCACGCCCTCATTTTTGTTAATTTGCGGTGGGCGTGGGCAAAGATATGCCGGTAATTGGTTTCGCCTTTTTGTTTTGCAATTCGGTGGTTTCTTATTTTTTTTCTGGGGTTTTTGTTTCCCGTGACAACTGATTTTATTTTTCCTTATTTTTTTTAGTGCGAGACATTGCATAAAAAAAGTGCTTTAAGTAATAAATCCCACACGCACTTACCTGGGCCAACAAAGAAAGAGATGGATATAAAAATAACCCGTTACCCGTGCCACACCTGGCTGCAGTCGCAAAATGCAAATGAGCGGCATTAAAGCGGCAAGAACTAGGAATGCAAAGGAAGAGCACCGGCGACACAGACGCCAAAGATCCCCCAAGTGCCTTAATGAAAAGCAACAGCAAACACACAAACACACACACACACACACTTTTTTTGGGGGGCAGAATGGGAGGGGACATGGTGCTCCCAGGACTCCCAGCACGGATCTCCAAGCACCACATGGCGGGAGATGGGAGTTACGTTGTCGGCGCTAATCCTCATTTAATTTTAAAGTTCGAAGGTGTTGAAGATAATTTTTGCACCACCCACACTAATACACTCCACCAAGGCTCAGACTCGCACACACACATACTTACACACACTAATGCTGTTCATTACAGAGAGAGAAATTAGGGTAATTGAAATTGAGAAATTTAATCTTAAGTATTATAGCTTGAACTGAAGTACATTTATTTTTAGAGCCTGTATACACATATTGTAAATTTTTTTATAAAACATTTTATAAAATTTTAGATATTTTATTGTAAATTTACTTCTTAACAAAACTTTAAATAATTGAAAATATTTTTTGATTTCTTAGACACTTTTTACATACCCCATTAGTACCGGGTATTATATAGTGTAGTAAGTATCGTATATTATAAGAGAATTTTATTGAGAAGTATCTTTAATTATGTTAAAATATTCTTAATATTCTATGGGATATTTGTGTAAATGTACTTTCTGGCAAAATTTAAATTAATTAATCTGGCAGTTGTATAGTTGTATTTTTTTAGATTTTAACGATTGAACCAATATATCTAAAATATGTATAATATACATAAAGTTATATAAATAATATGTATGGTTGTACAATAAAAAAGTACATACATATGTACAATACATACATTCATAAAATAATACATTCTTAAATTTCTTTTAAAATATTTTAAGAGATAAGAATAATTTTATTATTATAATTATTATTTTTCTTTTAAGATTTTCATGTAAAGTTTTATAATCAATTCCAATTTCAGTAATAGCTATTTCTTATATATTTTTTTCAGTGCATTGCAGTTGTCTGATTGCGTGATTGTGTTTTTTCTGCAATTTATCCAGAGCCACTGCTCTTTCGCCGTGTGTATGGCAACCGCAAAGAGCAAGGCTACCTGAAAAGGTTATACCCCCTTAGTCCCTGCGCCTCCGTGCCCCTGAACCCCAGTTTCCCAGTAACCTCCCCCCACCCACCATCCGGCCAGAATGTCCTCTGGCTTTCCCAGCATTTGCTCCTGCAGGAGCTCCTGCAAGCACACGTTTATGGAGTGTTCGCACATAAAAATATTTTATGGCGCAAGGCGAGAAAGGATTGCAGACGACGGCGATGTTGTGTCTTATCGTGGGTTGAGGGAGGGGGGCCTGGTGAAAAGGGGGGCGGAGAAGGAGCTGGGGGTGGCTAAGTGGCGTTACCGTTACCGCACATCGCCAGATAAAATAACGGTGCCAGACATTGTCTTATGAATAAATTGTTATGGAAATCGAATTAATGAACGCTGTGGCGCACAATGGAGGGTACCCCAAAGGGCAGTTGGGGGCGAGGGAAGCTGCTCCTTGGGCTTCCTTTTCCCCCTCTATGTCTGTGGGTGTGTGTGTGTGTGTTAGCGTGCCAGAGGTTAATACCTGAGCTTATTTGTCTAACTCTTTCGCCTCCTCTCGCTGCGTAATTTAATTATGCGTTCACTTTGCCAGCCAACATAGCCCAGCTCCCCCGTCAGACTACGGCCCTGGAGTAGTAGCCCTGGAGCCGCCCAGGAGTTCTTATCTCGAACGTCGAGTGTCTGCACCGCATAGTCTATATAAGGATATAGTACATATATATCTTCTATTTATGTACATACATACATACATATATTTCTTTGGTTTGTGCGTGTGCCACTAAATTGCAGCATTTAATCGAATTTTCAACTGATGGCCGAAAGCTTAGGAAGATGGTGGCTTATAAGGCCGAGATTAAAGCCAAAGCTGGGATGGCTTTGGCAGTTTAAGCCATCTAAGCTGCTTTAAAAGGTGTCTTGGGCCAGAGTACATTCGGCAGCCATTAACCAGTTAATGGACAAAAACTAATAAAGGGTCTTTTTGTAGTTATTATGTTTAGAAAATTAAAGATATAGATATATATCATTTAAAACTAAGATAAGGTCATATTGGCCCATAAAAAACCATAATTAAGGTATGTTCTAAGATTTAAGTAATTTAATTTGTACAAGTGGTGAAGTTATTGCCACTTTCTGTTTTTATGCAGGAGAACACGTGGTAGCTTTGAAATATATACATAGGTGGCAACACTCTACAATGCCAAACAATAAAAAGTTGAGGTTCCATTTCTATGCCTCTGGTTACATTAAAATCTACAATTATCCGCATCATTCTACAAAAACAAAAAGCCCTCGTTTTGGAAGCGTCTAGAAAATTCCAGGAATCTTCTACAAAAACAAAAAGCCCACGTGCAAGCACCCAGAGACTTCAAGAAGTCTTGACAAAAATATAAATGAATTCCTAAGAAAAATGTAGCCCAAAACAAAACGAAAAAATAAACAAAAGTAACTATTGTGGAAAAGCGTCCAAAACTTCATTAGAAAATGTATATTAGATGATGTACAAAAATAATGATATTTTTAGAAAAAGCCTTCCACCGGGAGCGCTCCGTGCTCTGCATCCACTTCAGGGGCCATATCGCTGGAACTCCCAGGTGCGGTTGTCCAACGGGCACACCTGGCGCGTCTGCAGCCAGCGCGCGATGCAGTGAAGGTGGAATGCGTGGTTGCACGTCCCCCATGCCACTGTGCACTGCTCGAAGGGTATCGGTCCCCCGCAGGCCTGGCACTCAATGCATAGATCCATTATATGATTCCGGCAGATCGCGCAGTTATCGACGACGATGTCCCAGGCCCACACGGCCACTGCGTCAAACTTCTTGACCTCGAAACGTTTGGGAGGTCCCCCATTTCCATCTCGCTTGTTTTCTCGGTTGCTGTTCATGGTTTGGGATTAGTTTTTTTGCTGCGAGCTAAATATATTGAAATAAAATAATAAATAATAACTAAAAAACAATAATAATAAAAATAATAAAATAAAATAATGAAGTAAATATCTCTTTAGAATAAATTTTTATATGTTAGAAAATTTTATTTAAATACTTACCAAAGAAAGTTTCTAGAAGATCCAGTTGCTGTGAAGTCGGCGTTCGAAATGGAACGATGCAAGCGTTCCCTACCAGGGGCTTATTTTTTGAGTGACCCTACCTTGGGGCTTTTAAAGTGACCAAGTCTAGAGTTTTACCCTAAAAACACTTCACTGTTTGCATAACATATAGGTTATATTTATCTAATAACTATCGGTTTACTGTAAACTTCACTGTAAAGTAACATTTTTTGAGATGGCACATTTATAAACAAACAAAATTATTTAAATAAAAATAGCTTATAAAATATTGGATAAATTTTAAAAATAAAAACAAATAAGTATTAAGTTTCAGAAGTTTCCAAATGAAAAGCACATCTATTTGAATAAAATCTTGTATAAAATATTAAAAAAATGATTTTTTCTTAGGCCCACTGACTTCCCTGCCAGAAATGTTTAATTCAACGGATCATCGCTGTCATCCTTCTCTCTGGCGGCAGCTCCGGCCATCCTGGCCATCTCTGTGTACTCAGCAGAATTGATGCACAGCCGGCCGTTGGTGGCCTTGCCCACCATGCCCATTTCAAACACAAAGTTCGTGTCGTTCCGCGCATCATGGACCTTGTAGATGACTGCTCCGGCGCTTTTCACAAGCTCCTCGGTTTCCATGTCGCGCGACAGCTCCATCATTGCATTCCTGGCCTCGTGCTTGGCCTTTCCACAGGCACAGGCATGGTACTTCGAGAAGACGCCGCTGGGCTCGATCTGGTAGAGCTGGGGACCCTTCCCTTCGCTCCAGGAGGCCAGCACGATCGAGACTTCGAAAGGCCGGATGACCAGGCACTGGATGTGGGCTTCAATGAATCCGGCCACCCGATCGGTCAGATATTTCAACGGAACTGGATGTTCGTGCTGCTTCCGGTAGGTGAGCGCCTCCTGACGGGCAATGTCTGCCACAACGACTGCATCGGCCCACTCGCCTGCCGCAGCCATCCCGATACTGGAGTCTATGGTGAAGATGCGTCTCGCAGCGTCGTCCTCGTACAACTTGCTGAAGTTGATCTTCTCCACAGCCAGGATTACGCAGTCCTTGCCGCACAGGCCGATCACAGTACCGCTCCTGCCCACCGCCTTGGTGGCGTGCTCAACCCGGAAGGCGAGGTGTTCGGCCTCAGAAGCACTCATTTTTGAAAAGTTGCAGCTTTATGCTTAGGATTTTAAAAGGATGTTTGAAAAGTAAAGGAAGGCCAAGGTAAATTTATTCAATTATTTGCCAGCCAACTATGATTACTTAAAGCCAGTTAATTAGGGCCAGGAATTAAGTGAGCCAACCACCAGATAGTCCTTCAGGCAGTTGCATTCAAAGGCAGCCAAAGGACCTTCAGGTGTCATCGGCAACAGGCCAGGCATTGGGGAAACAATTTGTTAAGCAACAATATCCCCTCTCGGGTGAAGGATGATGGCCAACAAAAGGCATTGATATCTTGAGGACATCAACTTTGTCTCGGCATTCCGAAAATCGAGTTAAGCTCAAAGGCGAAAATGAGCCTTGCTCCACAAAAAGTCCTTCAGCCAGTCAGTTGCTTAGTCTTTCAGTCTTTTAGTCCTTTAGCCTTCAGACACCAAACAACCAAACCGAATACCACTCTCCCTCCCAGCCAGCGGCCAGAAAAAAGGACCTCCAATGATACTTTGAAATCAAACACGACGGCGATGGTGATGTTTATAAGGCGATAAGGCGGTGGATAGCAGGATAAAGGATAAAGGAGCAGCAGTAGGTGGGAGGTGGAGTCGTAAATGAGCAGCAACCTATTTGACACACGGCTGGAAATTAAAAAGCCAACGCGAAGTGCCGGAGATCTTTTGAAGTTGCACGCCGTAATTGTCACGGACACGTTTCCACGGACAACGCACAAAATCTCGCAGACCCGGCCGCCTTTAAGGTCTAATGAGCAAAACTGGTATAGAAAGTTGTCCATTTTTTTAGTTTAATATTCTTTAAATTAGGGATTAGATTGGGTTTTGATTTTTAAAGTTTCATAAAAAAAGAGATGTACATGATAGAGGGGAAAATATCCAAGTATTGTATACATTGTATGTACATACATAAATTATAAAACATACAAAGTACCGGGTATTTAATAGTCATTTTGACGACAAAAAAGCTGCATAAAAGTACTGGGCATAATTAGTAAAGAAGCCATTGGTCAATGTAGGTATCGATAGCTTTGTGTTTATTTCAATTTACAATTTTATAACTAAAATTAAAATGTTCTTCTTTTTTACTTTAATGCCATATTATAAGAAAGAAGAAGCCGATATAAATTATTTAAAAAAAAATATATATATTCAAAAGTTAAAAACTAAAATATCTCTTACTGGCGATGAGCAGATCTCGATGACATCGTCTTTAAGCTTTTATCGATATATCGTGTCTAATGTGCTTAATTTTGCATCAGTGGTCATCACTAAAAGTGTTTACAATGCGTGTTAAAATTATGTATTTTGTCTAATTATCTTTAAAATACTGTAGTTTCCATAAATATTTGAATATTGGAACCATAAATTCGTATCATTTAAAAAATTAAATTACTAAACCTGCCAACCAAAAACACGCCTTCAAAAGAAGACAAAATTAAAAGCAATTAACTAAAATAAATGTTTTGAAGAAATTCAAAGTAGCATCTGCATATCAGCTGCACATCCTCTTAAATCTCCCCACCATATACAAGTACATATGTATATATATTAACCCCAACACCGATTTTTAGACCGATTTCTGGATGTAGAAACGAGTTAAAGCTAAATGGCCCGTGGAACACGATGGATAGTTGGACGGATGGATGACTCTGGAAGGGTTCGGATCGCTTCTCTCTAATGCAATTGATGTGCGGGTTTTCTTCCTTTTTTTTGGCCTAGGTGTGGGTGAAGAGGCGTGGCAGTTAGTGGGCGGACCGGAGGTCGGAAAGGGCGCATTGAGGCGGCAACCTAATAAAAGGAACGAAAACAACTTGTTTTCCAATTTTACAATTTAACAAGTTGCCATTAGACGTCGACGTCGCCAGGCGCACAAGTCGTTAGTTCTCGGTCTTTGGTCTTGGGTCGTGGGTCCTTCGTTCTTGCTGCTTCGTGGTCCTTCATCCTAGCAGCAATCCTTTCGCCTGAGCCGCCAAACCAAACCAAACCAAGCCAAATAACAACAAAAGCAAAAGAAAATTCCTAAGAAAATCGACTGCTATTGGATTCCAAGGCTCGCAGGCTCAAAGGCTTACCGGAACTCTAAAATAAAATAAAATAGAAAATAAAATCAAGCCAAAATCCAACAGAAACAGGACCAAAAAAAAAAATAGTAGAAGAACCAGTGCGCCCCACAATTTTTCTCGGGCAGAGCGTACAAATTTTTCGAATTGTTCGCTGGAGACTAATAAAATCAACGACGTGGAACTTCAAGCCGTTCCCATGGACCAGAAAGAAAAGAAAAGGGGGGTCTTCGTTAAAAAGGGGGGGTCGCTGCAGGGTGACAGGATGACTGGCTGGCTGGCTGGCTAGCAGCGGCGGGGTCTGGAGTGGGGAGGCTAGAGACAATGAGTCGTCGTTGGCGGCACCGGCGACGTCTCACATGCAGCACCCACAAGTCCGGAACTAGTCGCCGGCCCAAAGGACACTCCCATATGACTAAAGGACACTTTCTTCTTAAATAGAAAATTCAATATTTTATAGGAAATATTTATTTTATATTTAAGAATTTTTGAATTTGAAAAAATCACTATTAATCACTATTACTATATCTTTGTTATGTATTTTTCAGGGCCCCCAAAAAATAGAGTATATCCCAGAGAATCTCACAACCCACTGGACCACAAGCAGACAGGACAAAGAACAAAAAGATCGGGAACAGGACCTGAGACTCTGAGCCAGCCAAAAGTTATTAAACAGTTAAGCGGCATAGGTCTTGGGATTTTTCAGCCAAAAAAACACACACACACAACACAGCACATAAATATGGCCAAAAATAAGGACGAATAAAAACTGTGTAAAAATATCTACGTATCCAGGACGAAAGAGTTGAGCCTTAAGCCTGCTGCTGCCTTAGGTCCTTTTTTGGCCAAAGCTCTAGACATTGTCTAATTTATATTTAGCCACGTTACCAGAGGTGGTGTGGGGCTGGGAATTGGATTGGATCGGCGGTTAACGATTCGGGCCAGGCCGACATCATCGCCCGTTGTTTAGGCCTTAATCAGCCAGCCGCCATTAATAAATCAGAGTCATTAAAAATGCAAGCTGCCAGTGAATGGAAAAAGGCCAACGCGCCAAAGTAATAGAAAAAAAAATCGTTAAAGCGAACAAAACAAAAAAGAGAGACGGTCTATGCGAATTTTTAATGCTTTAATTGAAAAATATATTTTTAAGATAAAAAAAAATTTTTAAGCAAATTTTAAGAAGAAATTCCGGATCTTTACTTAACCTTAGTCCACTTATACATTGTATTTTAGGTTTGTACGAAAAAGAAAAGTTTTTAAAATTTAAAGTCTATATTAATAATTTCCATAATTTAAAATATATAGTATAAATTATTAAAATACTTAGCATAGGATAGGTAGATACGCATTTGAAATCTTTGAACTGAGATAGCCGAAAGGAAGTTCAAATACAAATTGGAAATCGAATGAAAAGACGGTGGTCGCCTTGAGCCTGTGCCAGGACCTTAAAAAGGCGTTTGCATTTAAGGGCTGGCAGGAAGCGAAGGATTCTTCAAAAAGGAGAAGGGGCCGATGGTAGAGTGACCGTGGCCCGGGGGGGTATGGTGCTATTCATTCATTAAGCAACCGGACCAAGACCAAGACCAAGAACCAGGAGCTGGTCCCGCGCTGAATCACACAAAGGGACACTTTACAGCCGAATGAATCTAATTAAAATGTAATTATAAATGTAACCGTTAAGCGGAAGTATCCGCGGGATACCAGCCGGAGCTCCGGATCTCAGGGATCTGGGATCTCCAATCTGAATCTGAATCTCCACCAGCCAAAAAAAAAACCAAAATAATGAGAATGAAAAATACAAATACGGAAAAAAATAGGAAAAAAATTAAAAGCGACAAGGAGCAAACCCCTTAATCATGACGCCCTAGCGCCCTCGATTTATGCCGAGACGTTTTCCTTTAATGCTTTTTTTTGTATATTTTCCCAAAAAAAAAGGAGAATACTTTAAGGAAATTTTAAAGGGAAAAGGTCTTGATCTGGGGGGAAAATGGTATGCAAAACTAAAGGATACATGGGGACACAATTTGCTTTGGGCTTGTGTGCAATAAAACTAAACTTAATGAAATTTAAAACCATTCGAGACGAACACACATTCTCATGTGAAGCGGTGGAGAGGGGGCGTGGCATTTCTTCGGACAAAAGTTTTCCAAGGAAAATGCCAAGGATTCAGCCAGGCGAACCAGCTGGTCTTCAGATGCAGAGATATCGAGATAGATACCCAGCTACAGAGATACAAGAACTCAAAGTCCTGGCCGGCACCCCAAAAAACGTTTGACCTGCACACCCTGGCCGAAAAGTCCTTGTTGTAGTGCTTTCCTATAGTTGTTGTCGTAAGCCTCTACTAAGTGCGTGTCCTGGTCATGTAATCGCATTTCAATTTAAAGTCATTCATTCAGCTGCTCTGCCAAAAACAACACAAGACAACTTCAAGACGCCGCCACCCACTCCGACTCCCACACCAGAAAAGGCAGTCAGGAGTTCCCGTTTCGGTTCACATATGAGTCCTTGCATCCTTGGGAAAATTGAAAATTTTACATGCCACTATCGTTCACTGAGGATGAGCAAGTTAAAGTCAACAAGTCGGACAACAAAACTATCGAAAGGATAACATATTTTTTATTATTTGAATTTTTAATAAATCTTAAGGGAATTAATTAAAATTTAAATTGATTTATCTTAGAAATATTTCGTTAAGGGATAACAAATTATGCTAATTATTTAGTAAAGAGATCTCATTGCATACCTTTGCGCATTTTAAAAAATAATTTAAAATCTCCAAATAGTTTTAGAGAGAATACAACCTGTTTTCAAAACAAAAAACACTTGTAAGTAAGACATTTGATACAAATTTTGAATGTGAAACATTTTTTATTTAAGAAAAGAATTCTAATTCCTATACAGAACAGAACTAGCCATTGAATCCCATCTCTAATGTGTAGAAAAACCACATGTAAGCCGTGTTCGCTAGTTTGCATGGATAGTAATAGTTTGACACTTGCAATGCACATAAATTTTGGACACTGTCACTGACCGAACGACCCTTTGGACCAGCTCCCTGGCCCTTTTGAATATTTCTGCTCCCATTCCCGGTGGCTGAAATGCAGCAAAGTCGTAAAGCGCTTTTAAGCACACAAATTAACCACAGAACATGGCCCAGAACCACCCACACCCATGCCAGGTCCACCCTTACCCCCATCCCTATTATTTTATAAAGTGGGTGGGGAGGAGACATCCATTTTGTTTGTCTATTTCGTTGTTTATTTGTTTTTGTGTGCACTCAAGGATTTCTAAGAACTTTAACTTGCCAAAATGTGCACACTCACATACATATGCTGGGCTCTTTGGGTATGTGAATGTGGTGATGCACTGAAATAAATTAATTAAGATTGTCACGGTTGCCACAAAATGAGTTTGTCACGGTCGCCATAAAATATTTGTATGCACTTTTTCAGCACTATAGTTTTCCCAATTGGATTTAAAAGCCAAAACTGTTTGTATGAGCCTAGACCTTTACAGTCCTTTTTTTCTGTGCATTGTACAGTCCTTCGAGTGATTATGTGTGTGTGAGTCCAAGATTCATTTGCACTGGACGCCCTAAAGTCGGTTGGTCCGTTTGGAACTTCACATTGCGCAGTGACCATTAACGAATTTTCAACTATGTACATTCCTCTCCCTACTATCCAGCTATCCAGCCACGCCCCCCTAAGGGCAGGATAGCTGTCCAGGACACGGCAGGACACGCATGAGTGCCCAAAAAGGCTAGAGTGGGGGTTGGATAGGAGTATGGGTTTTCCTTGGCTTTGGATTTAGCTTTGTGCTAAGATCGTTCGAGGAAATTAATATTCCACTTCTGGCACTTACTTGTGCTCCGTAAATACTTGAGAACCCAAAATTTTGGTCCATTCCCTGGCTTTCTTCTTCACAAAATGCATAATCACTTCATTAGCGAGACAAAGAGAGAATAGAGGAGAAGTGGAGAGCAACCAAAAAAAAAAAAAAAATAGGAATGAAAATATATAAATAAAAATAAAAAATAAATAAAAAAAAAGAGGGCAAGTAAATTACGCGTTTCCCACAGCGGTGCCACATCAAAGTGACCAATCTCTCCAGCCCCACCACCGAACCGCCGAACCACTAAGTCTACTAAGGCCACCCAAAGACCCACCTCCCACTCTATCAGGATGCATTCCCCAAAGAACCTCAAGGCGGAGTCGAACTCTGGGCCATCTCACAATTAGACGCACAAAGTCAAACGTCAACAAATTATAGCCACATGGGCGGACAACCCAAGCGCCCTCCCACCCTGCCTCCCCTTTTTTTTTACCCTCGCCTCTCTTTTTTCCCATCAAGGGTCTGGGAAGGGGGGGTTTTCACAAATTAACAAACAACCATCAAGTGAAAAGAAAAAGCCGGCCAAAGGAAAATTCTCAGCAGAAAAATATGAGAATGTAAAAAAATATAAAAATAAATGTGTACAAAAAAAGAAAAAAAAAAATTTAAGAAAAAAATTATATTAAAATTTTTTATAGATTTTAGGAACTAAGTTATAACCGTTTAAAATATAAACAAAAGTTTTCAAAACAGTTTCTTTAGAACTTATTGAAGTTTAATTTAAAATTATATTTAAAAGTGGTAAAAAAAAAATGTAATTACGTATCTTATTTAGAAAACTACATACTTACATCTTCGGCTTCCGACATTTTTGGAATTTGTTTTTAAAGAAAGACAAGGACTGTTTAACTGTTTTTTGTTTTATTAATTTATCTTTAAATTACTGAAGTTCTTAAAACATAAATCACTATTCCGATGCACTCAAGAAAGATTATTGTATACATTTTACAGCTTGAAGTAAGAGCTAAAATATTAAACTCTAATTATAATGAATAATTATTCTATTTATTTTCTGAGTGCATTGAAATTAGTCTGGGACAGAGATAGCTGGACGACAGACACATGCCAACCGTCGAAACACCCAACCACCAAGCCAGCGAGCCACCCAACCACCCAAGACATGGGCACTGATTTGCATTAATGAACGCTTGAGTGGTTCCCCGTTTTTTGGGTCTCCGGTCCAGCAGCTGTCGACCGAAGGCCTTAATTAATTAAGTTCACATGACCAGAGGCAGGTGGGTGTGGGTTGAGTGCTTGGGTGGTTGCTGCAGCAGTTGGGTGGCTTTCCTTCACTGTCCCAGGAACAGGACCTTAACGATCGAAGTGCAATCGATCGATGAGGTCCTTTATTTGTCCCTCATTACACGCAAATTACTTTGTTTTATTTCACTTTTCCTTTGGCCCGAAAAAACTCTCTCACCCCCACACCCACGAAAAAGTGAAAAACCCAAATGGCAATTTTGACTCATCAAAAAAAGAACTAGCAATAAAAAAAGGGAAAAGATTTTTGTAAAAAGGGGGTTGGGCGACAAAGGGCTGCTGAGACCGACCCGCAAAACAAATGCCAACTAAATCAGTCCGGACTAAGGATTCCGTCCGGACGGAGAACTGGCGGCGGCATCAACCCCGTTATCCGGTGCTGACCAAATGCCGGACAACGGAAAAAATAGAAACTCTAACTCGGACTCTCGGACCTTAGGACTCTATGGGCTTGGCTTTTTATTATGCTCAGAAATCACATTAAAAGGCAAACTCAAATATTTTAATCAGATTTTCGCAAAAAGGACAAACACACCCGTTCGTCCTGGGTCACTCGCTGTCCCACTCACACTCTAAGCTAACATCTCACTCGCTCACTCACTATTCCATATATGCATTTAAAATAGCAGCTTTTGCTTATGTTTTTTCTACCAGGACAATTTAATTTTTTTACCTGGATGGAAATGGGTATATTTGGTTGTAAGTCATGCTGTTTTTAATTTACAATAAAAGTTTGAGGACTTTTCAAAGATCACTAACTCACATTGTGTCACGGTCGCCATACAATATTTCTATAGTTTTAAGCCTAATAGTATACTAGTGCTTTTTCAGTTTCACATAAAAGTCCTTCTGTTTCATAGAAGTAAGAAGTAACTTGTAGTCTGTAGAATATCCTTTTGATAAATCCTTTATTTTGGTAGCACAATGTGTGTTAATGTGCGTCAACCTCATCCATCGTCCATTGTCCGTTTGTTGATGTCCCAAAGCAAAATCAACTGAATACCAAAAGCCGAAAAAGGCAAGCCGTCGAAAGGAAATGGCCACAGCTGTTCCATTCATCCATTGGCTCGTTGTCTCGTTTTTTCCCCTTTTTACTCGAAAATACCTTCCCTAACCCTTAACCCCCCAAGACCCATTCCACCGCACATTCTGATGTCCGAAAAAAAAGTAAGGTTTTCTCCACATCCCCTAAAAACCAAAAACATCACATCCACTTTAAAGCATAATTTGCGCTTCTAGTTGTCAGTGCCATGGAAGGCTCATTCTTATCTAGGAATTGATTAGGTGAAATGTAATTATATATCTCTTTAAGTTTTAAAAACTATACAAAGAAGAAAAATTTCAAAAATGTTTACTTGTTTTGAAATTAAGATAGAATAAGATAGATAGAATAATAGAATATGTTACTCTCTTTATAAATATATAAAGTCAAACAACTTATATTTAAGTTTGATAAATAGTATTACGTTTCATTTCAAAACTACATTCTTATTCATAGGACTGATATTTACTATTTTGTAGCACTCTTTTTAGGGCCTCAAGCTTGGACACTGAGAGTGTAATTGCATGAGCGAGTGTGTGTGAGGGAATGGGGCATATCCTGAGGCCTCCCCTGAGCCTACTTTAAAGAAGGCAAAAGTCTGGTGGCAAAATGAAAATCATACCACAGGATATTCTCTAGCGACGTTTTCAACAAATTGACACAATTTTCAAGATGCTTAAACGTGAAAATTGCCGGCCACCAGGACAAGGGACTAAGGATATTATTTTTTTCAGAGGACGGGGGGGGTGCACAAAAAGCAGATGGGCGTGGCTACACTGTGTTTGTGTGCGACGTGTACACGACACTTGGCGCCTTTGTTTTCACACGCCCCAGAAGGCACTAAAGTGCCATTTTAGGCAGCTTCAAGTGGCGACCCATTCAGGCCACTTCAAAGTTGCAGTCGGCGACAAATTAGAATGTAGAATGGACCGAAAAAAAAAACACCAGCCCATACCACCACCCACCGCCCATCGTCCTTCAGGCAAAGAGAGGGGCGTGGCAGGTGGTAAGCAAACACTTGAGATTCTGACGCGTATCCCTAAACGCCCTTCGTTTCCCATAACGGCCACTGGGTAAGCACTCCCTCACGCCTGTTCCCCTTCCTCATTTGGGGAAGGGAAATTTTTATATAGTCATCCCCCCTTTAAGCTGGCACACCTCCAATGCTCTCAGTTCCCCCCTCTTTTGGCCAAAACCAATTGAAGCGATCAAAGGGCATAAATTTATGCAAATTATTTTCACGCCTTTTTAGATATGCGATTTTTTGTACTTCCACGCGGGCACGTTCCAGGATCCTTCTTTATTTCATTTTTTTTCTCGCAGGAATTAGCCTGGATATGTAAAATCCAGATTGTCAGGACCCGGAAAACAGATGGAGATTAGCGGCCTGGTTGGGCGATAAACTGTTCAACAAGTCGAGGGCAGAAGAGGTTCTCCAAAATCATGGCCTCCATTCATATACAAAATATGTAAATAGGTTTTTAAAGCTCAGGATGTTTTTTTTTTGTTTTGGTTTAGTTTAAATTGTGTTTTGTGGTTAAATAATTTGTGCTTTGTTTTTGAATAAAACCTTCATTAAATATTTTAGGCACTTTTATTAATTCATTTATTTTTTGATATTTTTGATTTTTTAAATTCAAAATTCTCCCACCACCAATTATAGCATTCTTATTGTAGCTTTGTTTAGTCAAGTCTTATTGTTGGCTTTAAGCTTAAAGGTTTAGTAAAATAAATTACTATGCTGTATATTTTATACATATAATTTTAAGGAGAAAATTTTTATATTTTATTATATGAAGAACTGGCAAGACTTTTCCGAAAACGTTTATTTCAATTGTCTCGAACATGTGGTTTGAAAATTTGATAATGATCGTAATGGGAAATGGGAACTATTAGATCTTAATTTAATCTTAAAGTTCTATAAAAAATAGTTGCCATTTTTATAGATCAAATCTTCATAAGTTTGATATGGAAAATGAATATTTTGCATATTAAATGTTGTATTTAAGGCTAACCTGTAAATAAACAAATTATTGCATTCCAAATCCAAATAAACATGCCATTTAAGCTATTCTTAGCTATTTATTTAGTTTTAAATTATTCTATCCATCATTAAATACCATAAATATTTTTAGCTTACTATAAATACTTAAGTTAATACTTCAAATAATAAATAAATTATGGAAAGCATTTTAAGCCCACATTTTCGAACCACATTTAAGCTAAAGCCCTGGAAAATTATGGCGGTTTAACGCGATTTTTGGTGCCGGAGACTTTCATAGCAAGTGATGGAGGACACCTGAGAACCGGGCTCTGAGTGGCGACTGGTAAGTGGCGACTCTGGGCGTACACCTCGGCCAATTAGCCAAATTGTTTTTATGGCCAAAACCGAAAAACCAAAAACGAAAATGAAAATGAAACTGAAACCGAAACCGAGAGGCTGCGGCGCAGATGGAAACAGAATGATGATGAGGGGATTATTTTTGGGGAACATCGGGGGGTGAAGCAGATGATTCCTGATAGCCGGCGTTATCCCAGCTGCACCCACATCAAAAACCAACCACCCGGCGGAGTGGGCTTAAGCCAACCCCATTTTTTTTAAGTGGAGGCGCAAACGTGTGAGAATTTTGCGTAATTGAGTTTCAACTTCAAAGTCCGCTAACCACATGCACTCTTGTAACTTTCTCATTTGCATATGCGGTCCCACCTTAATTTTATTTTTATTTTTTTTTTTGGTGAGTACACAAAAGGTCAGTTTGGTTGGTCCATGGTTCTGGCTCCCAGGATCCTGGCCATATTTGTGCTGTCAACACCTCCCACATGTTGGAGCCCTTTCCCCCCCAAAAAAAAGGGACTCACCAAAAAAAAAATAAGAGTTAACCCTCATTTTTTGGGATGAGTGTGTGGCAAGTGAGTAAAATTAGTGGCCCAGAATTCAATTCAACCCAGATCCCGATCCTAATCCCCAGAATCTCGAGTCCTGCTCTGGATAAACACTTAATTTATAAAGAACTTTAGCCTGTTGGGCTAATGGAAAGTATAGACAGACAGGAGTTCCTCCGGAACTTGTAACTTTGAACAAAGATTATAAAGTACATAGATGGGACATCAGGGCCCAAAACGGTCAACTTTTTGCGTCGAGCTTGTTGGTGAGGGGGGAACGCACATGCATACGATTCTATTTTTAGAACTCTTTACATGTACCCGTCAACAAAAATGTGAACCTATGTGTGTATGTGTGACTGCTCGCACGACGGCGTAAAAAGGTTTTGGCTTCCAAATTTCAATTTCAATTTCTCGTTTCTCTTTTCGATGCGCCGATGTGGTAGTTGGTGGAACAAATTGTATTTTTGATCAATGCAGATCAAGACAGGATGGTAGCGTAATGCATAGAGTAGTTACTCTATGTGTAATTTTTCTGTGTTCAAATCCTCGTAAGGACTTCGAACTTTTTCTTTCTTTTGTAATAATTATTTTTTTTTATTTGTCTTTAATTGTAATATTTTTATTTAATTTTACAATTGTAAAATTGTTTAATTCTTCATTATGTCCGGCTAATAAAATTTCAAGGGAGTCCTTCCGGCATTTTGTCATCCGACATGTCCGTCACTTATTTTAACTTTAATTGTTATAGAATGCAATTAAAAATAATAATAATAACGTAAAAATTAAAAGAAAAAAAAAAAAAAACAAATAAAAGTAAATATAAAAAGAATCATAAAACTAAAACTTTATCAATCGAAACAACCGCCCGCTAATGAAGTCGAACCCAGGACCCCACGAAGAAGGACCGCGCACTATCCATCTAAGCTACCCTCGAAGTTGATTTTATGATACTTAAAATTGGTGTTAAAGGAGGCGCTAGAATCCATACCAAAAACAGAGTTGACGAGTAAGGATAGTAAAAGATATTTCTGATCTCTTTACTCTTACATTGGTTCGATTACAACGTTTCAAACTTTCATCGTTCCAAAGATGTTACGATCTAAAAATAGAATTCTCTCTCTCCCTATCTCATCTGCCAGCCGTTTGTCGTGGAACCCGCTCTCAAATGTTTTCATTATTACAGCGGGTTCCACGACGGAAAAAATGAAAACATTTGAGAGCGGGTTCCACGACGCGGCCTGCCAAAATGCCGTAGAACCCGCACTTATAGACATTTTTACAGCGGGTTCCACTACGAACTGAGACGATGTTAAGGTGATTTTACAATTTTGTATTTTTTTTTATTGGATTATAAATTTAGAAAAATACATTAAAATAATAAAAATATAATATAAATAGATTTAAAATTAAAAAAACATGGACTTCCCGAGCCTGGTTTGAACTCGTTTTACTTTGCACACCAGCCAAGCACTCTACCACTCGGCTATTCCTCATTCGTTGTCGCGCGAAAAATTTCTCAAACTTAACTTGTCGCGCAATGGAACCCGCTCGTTCCAGCGGGTTCCACTGCTGGAACCCGCCATAGAAAATTTTTCTTTGTATGAGATGTCCCATCTATGTACTTTATAATCTTTGCTTTGAATAAAGAAGGGGGGCTAGAAGGTGGCTCATTAGGGAGTACACAGTGAGAAAATTAAAGTGGTGATTAGTCTATAATTTACAAATAGATAAATATTCTCTAAAGTACTGTATTATGGCCTTAAAAGCTTTTACAGGTAAGATTCTATAAAAATATTTGTTTATATTTGAAATTTATAAAAAATGTAAAAATAAAGTTATATTGATTTCAAAATATTCAAAACAAGACAATTATATCTTATAAAATGTAACGTAAATCTCAAAAAACTTTATATTCCTTTTAAATAAATAGAACCATTCGACTGCCTTCTCTTTAAGTTTTAGTTTTAAAAAACTTCAAGTTTAAGCTTACCATATTTTAAATAAATAATTATTAACCAACATAGTGATATCTAT
The DNA here is from genome assembly GCF_030179905.1 of Drosophila bipectinata. Taxonomy (NCBI): domain Eukaryota; kingdom Metazoa; phylum Arthropoda; class Insecta; order Diptera; family Drosophilidae; genus Drosophila; species Drosophila bipectinata. The sequence continues at coordinate 11,714,129 of NC_091734.1, forward strand.
TATTCTCCCTCTTCTTTAAATAAATTTTTTAAATTCCCCCTTAATTGAATTTAGTTCAAAATCCTCATTATCTTATCCTTTTGCAGAAGTCTGTCTTATTTTTGATTTATATTTTTCCTCCTGCAGAAATACTTAAGTAGAACTGGCATCGATATGCGGGAAAAACCAGCCCACAGGACCCACGTCCCTCCTTCCCGTCCTGTGGCTCCTTAATTCCCAAGTCCCCGACCCCCGCTCTATTTTTTGGCTGCCAACCCGTGCAGGCCCCCGCCCCTGGAAAAGTTCACATTTCTGGTGTGTTTTGTCTGGCGGGCAAAGTCATAACTTCACTTATCAACATTAGCTGTTGCCAGGGGTGTGGCAGCAAAGGCAGTGGGGGGGAAGGAGGGAAAGGGCTAGCAGGGGTCAGGGAAAAACGCTTCAGATATTCATACATTTTAATACGCTGTTTATATTTTATGAAGGCAAATGAATGCACAAGGAAATGAAACGAATGTGGGTGGATGTGGGTGGCCTCCCAAAAAATTCAACACCAAATGACTGAGTGTGTGTATGGATGTGTGTGTCTGCTTAAATTAGTCTCTGTGTGTGTGAGTATCTATGTGTATTTGCAGTCTAGGCTACAGAAGTCTTTCTTGGATGCCCGAAAAACCAAAAAACCGAACAACCAAGCAACCTCGCTTCAAGCTATAGACGAGTTTACAGTTATCAAGGGAAAATTATCATCTGCCATGAATCTCGATAAAATTCATATTCATATGCGAGAGCCAAAGGGGCTCAAGTCGGGGGGGAGATGAGGTGAGGGGATACGGGTATAACCCGGAATGGGACAGTGTCCGGGGTACCACATTGTATCTAACTGGTAGCTAACCACACACACACACACAGATACACACACATTCATTACGTCGCCTCTGCCAGGACGTCCCAAAATGGGATAGCTGCTTGCCAAGGATACACTCCAAAAAAATATATCTAGTTGCTATAAATAAATACTAATTTTTTTTTGATATTTAATAAGAACTAGAATATTTTAGATATATGTATCCTTACGAAGAAGTTATGGAAACTATCTTTAACTTCAAATCTTTTAAATTTTTGGTTGTAGAAGCTTAGTATTTTTTCAAAATCCGTTAAAAACCATCTATTTTGAACAAAAAATACTGGAATGATACAAAAAATATCTTAATCTATTATCTATTATAATCTAAAACTACCATAATATCAAAATAGAACCCTTAAAGATCTTTTAAAGTTCTAAACTTTAAAATTCACTTTATTTTTGTCAGTGTAAATTTTATATTTGATTTAAATGTATGCGTGTGGGTCACAGGAAGCACTGGGACGACGGGCCAGACACGTTTGCCAACAAAAACAGCAACAGCCACCGAAAAAGGCAACAACACAGCAACAATTGCTTGATATGGAAAACGGGCTCACAACTAATTTTTGGAAACAAATGACTCTCGTCCTTCCAAAGGCAAAATAACCCCACAACCCACTCTACACCCACCACTCCTTCATTTCGTCCTTGCCCATTAAAGTTGCCTTAAAGTGGTTTTGCGGCAAAAACTGGTCCTTAAAGAGCTTTACCAAATCCAGCTCCAGCTTCAGCTCTCTCTTGTTCTGATAATCTCTGCGATAAGTGATTGAAGTTGGATATTATTATAACGACACTGAGGCCAAGGAGCAATGGGGGAAAAAGCCCTTTTCCAGAATTTCCAGCAAAAACACAAAATTGGATTAAAACACACTCGGCTGACGGAACTCTCAACTCAAACAATTTAACGCCAAAGTTGTGAGCCAAGTTCAGAATTATGGTTTGACTTTGGCCGGAAACGGTTTAAAGGTTTTTCAATCACAATTATTGAGTTTTTTTTTTAAACTATAATACTTTTTTTTTTAAAACTAAGAGTGTATTTAGTCCTGAATTCAAGGAACTTTTAAAGAAAAAGAGGTTCTCTTATGGGTGACATTGTTTCTTCAAGAAATTGCTTATGATTTTAAAGCCTGTTGAGAACTTGGAATCTTTTTTAAGGTTTCTATTAGTTTTTAATAGAAAGTCTTAGGTTTTTTATGTTTCAATTAGTTTCTATTTAGTTTTTAATGTTTAATCTCTTACTATAATAATAAAAAGCTGAAGGCTTTATAATAATATGCCTTCAAGCTTAGGGTCCTTTAGCTATTTATAGTATTTTATAGCTATTATATGGGCTTTATATGGGCAACTATTGTTTTTTTCTCATAAGCCCAAAATATTCTTCAAAATATTTTTAGAAATAATACAATTTTATGTAAAATTATAAAGCTTCTATTTAGAAGTATTTCCTCCTAATTTCTTGCCACTTTCCTTCTCCAAAACGAACTCAAAGGACTTTGCCAATGAAAAGCTAACAGTGAAGCTAACGGCAAAGATAAAGGCAACAGCAACGGCAGAGGCAGCTGTAACAGTAAAGGTAAAGGTAATTAAGTAATTCCTTTCCAGATTGGCCCGGCACTAAGCAGCTCACTTAAATATTTACATTTATATCTGCAGTTCAGAAAAGATAAAAGTGCGCGTGCTGCCCCAACAGCCGAGCGTTTCCCTCTATTTTCCCAACGTCTATTTTGCCCCTCCCCCACCTCTCCCCCTTGTCTATTTCCTCTTTTTATTTTTCTTACTTTTTATTTGATTTTTTTTTTTTTGCTTTTTTGTTAGTGGCATCAAGTGAACAGCAGCCGAGAGGCAAGCGAGTTCATTAGCTGGCAAAGGGTTTAATTACCTTCTCTGTTCATTTAGCGCCACTTGGCTAACGCACTGTTGAGCAGTGCAAACCGAAAACCGACTCAAACAACCTGGCTTGAAGGGGGCGGGCAGGTGGTTTAGGGGGCTAGAGGGTGGCTTTTGGCCAGGAGAGGGGCGGTCGTCGGCAGGGAGGCTGCTGTGGACCACCTGGGTCTTGGCAAATGCAGCCTGAAAAATGCGTCTAAGGACTACTCTTTATGCAGGGTACTTTAAGACTAAAACAATTATATTATAACATAAAAATTAAATAAAATTATAATATTTATACATCAAATAATTTTAATAGATTTAATATAATATTTAATGCCTAATATTAAGTCATGTAAAAACGAACAGGGAACTTTCCCATTAAAAGGTTATTTGAAACATTGAATGAATAAAATATGTAGTTAGTTCTAATTAAACAATTAAAATTATTAAGGTTAAGGATTTTATTATAAATAAAAAAATTTGCTTTAGTTCTTAAAACAAGTTAAAATATAAACGAATAAACATGTTTCATAAAACGGGTTTCGTATCATAAAACTATACATATGTATGTACTTACAAAAAAAATCATCCAAAACTAGTAGAAGCTTGGTTAT